>NW_027099984.1:0-98265 GCF_031753505.1 Anomalospiza imberbis
GAACCTGGGCTGGCCACTTTTCTTTCCCAGGGAAAAGGGCCGGTCTTTGTCTCCAGGGGCTGTGGCCCTGAGTGGCCGGCTGCCTGCAAAATATCCGAACGGACGAGGATATGTCCCAGACCCAACCTGCCCCCACCTCAAACCTGTGCTGCCCTGAAAGTCCTAAGGGAACCCTACAAACTGACATCAGGAACCTGGGCTGGACACTTTTCTTTCCCAGGGAAAAGGGCCGGTCTTTGTCTCCAGGGGCTGTGGCCCTGAGTGGCCGGCTGCCTGCAAAATATCCGAACGGACGAGGATATGTCCCAGACCCAACCTGCCCCCACCTCAAACCTGTGCTGCCCTGACAGTCCCAAGGGAACCCTACAAACTGACATCAGGAACCTGGGCTGGCCACTTTTCTTTCCCAGGGAAAAGGGCCGGTCTCTGTCTCCAGGGGCTGTGGCCCTGAGTGGCCGGCTGCCTGCAAAATATCCGAACGGACGAGGATATGTCCCAGACCCAACCTGCCCCCACCTCAAACCTGTGCTGCCCTGACAGTCCCAAGGGAACCCTACAATCTGACATCAGGAAGCTGGGCTGGCCACTTTTCTTTCCCAGGGAAAAGGGCCGGTCTTTGTCTCCAGGGGCTGTGGCCCTGAGTGGCCGGCTGCCTGCAAAATATCCGAACGGACGAGGATATGTCCCAGACCCAACCTGCCCCCACCTCAAACCTGTGCTGCCCTGAAAGTCCTAAGGGAACCCTACAAACTGACATCAGGAACCTGGGCTGGCCACTTTTCTTTCCCAGGGAAAAGGGCCGGTCTTTGTCTCCAGGGGCTGTGGCCCTGAGTGGCCGGCTGCCTGCAAAATATCCGAACGGACGAGGATATGTCCCAGACCCAACCTGCCCCCACCTCAAACCTGTGCTGCCCTGAAAGTCCTAAGGGAACCCTACAAACTGACATCAGGAACCTGGGCTGGCCACTTTTCTTTCCCAGGGAAAAGGGCCGGTCTTTGTCTCCAGGGGCTGTGGCCCTGAGTGGCCGGCTGCCTGCAAAATATCCGAACGGACGAGGATATGTCCCAGACCCAACCTGCCCCCACCTCAAACCTCTGCTGCCCTGAAAGTCCTAAGGGAACCCTACAAACTGACATCAGGAAGCTGGGCTGGCCACTTTTCTTTCCCAGGGAAAAGGGCCGGTCTTTGTCTCCAGGGGCTGTCGCCGGCTGAGTGGCCCTGAGTGGCCGGCTGCCTGCAAAATATCCGAACGGACGAGGATATGTCCCAGACCCAACCTGCCCCCACCTCAAACCTGTGCTGCCCTGAAAGTCCTAAGGGAACCCTACAAACTGACATCAGGAACCTGGGCTGGCCACTTTTCTTTCCCAGGGAAAAGGGCCGGTCTTTGTCTCCAGGGGCTGTGGCCCTGAGTGGCCGGCTGCCTGCAAAATATCCGAACGGACGAGGATATGTCCCAGACCCAACCTGCCCCCACCTCAAACCTGTGCTGCCCTGAAAGTCCTAAGGGAACCCTACAAACTGACATCAGGAACCTGGGCTGGCCACTTTTCTTTCCCAGGGAAAAGGGCCGGTCTTTGTCTCCAGGGGCTGTCGCCGGCTGAGTGGCCCTGAGTGGCCGGCTGCCTGCAAAATATCCGAACGGACGAGGATATGTCCCAGACCCAACCTGCCCCCACCTCAAACCTGTGCTGCCCTGAAAGTCCTAAGGGAACCCTACAAACTGACATCAGGAACCTGGGCTGGCCACTTTTCTTTCCCAGGGAAAAGGGCCGGTCTTTGTCTCCAGGGGCTGTGGCCCTGAGTGGCCGGCTGCCTGCAAAATATCCGAACGGACGAGGATATGTCCCAGACCCAACCTGCCCCCACCTCAAACCTGTGCTGCCCTGAAAGTCCTAAGGGAACCCTACAAACTGACATCAGGAACCTGGGCTGGCCACTTTTCTTTCCCAGGGAAAAGGGCCGGTCTCTGTCTCCAGGGGCTGTGGCCCTGAGTGGCCGGCTGCCTGCAAAATATCCGAACGGACGAGGATATGTCCCAGACCCAACCTGCCCCCACCTCAAACCTGTGCTGCCCTGACAGTCCCAAGGGAACCCTACAATCTGACATCAGGAAGCTGGGCTGGCCACTTTTCTTTCCCAGGGAAAAGGGCCGGTCTTTGTCTCCAGGGGCTGTGGCCCTGAGTGGCCGGCTGCCTGCAAAATATCCGAACGGACGAGGATATGTCCCAGACCCAACCTGCCCCCACCTCAAACCTGTGCTGCCCTGAAAGTCCTAAGGGAACCCTACAAACTGACATCAGGAAGCTGGGCTGGCCACTTTTCTTTCCCAGGGAAAAGGGCCGGTCTTTGTCTCCAGGGGCTGTGGCCCTGAGTGGCCGGCTGCCTGCAAAATATCCGAACGGACGAGGATATGTCCCAGACCCAACCTGCCCCCACCTCAAACCTGTGCTGCCCTGAAAGTCCTAAGGGAACCCTACAAACTGACATCAGGAACCTGGGCTGGCCACTTTTCTTTCCCAGGGAAAAGGGCCGGTCTTTGTCTCCAGGGGCTGTGGCCCTGAGTGGCCGGCTGCCTGCAAAATATCCGAACGGACGAGGATATGTCCCAGACCCAACCTGCCCCCACCTCAAACCTCTGCTGCCCTGAAAGTCCTAAGGGAACCCTACAAACTGACATCAGGAAGCTGGGCTGGCCACTTTTCTTTCCCAGGGAAAAGGGCCGGTCTTTGTCTCCAGGGGCTGTCGCCGGCTGAGTGGCCCTGAGTGGCCGGCTGCCTGCAAAATATCCGAACGGACGAGGATATGTCCCAGACCCAACCTGCCCCCACCTCAAACCTGTGCTGCCCTGAAAGTCCTAAGGGAACCCTACAAACTGACATCAGGAACCTGGGCTGGCCACTTTTCTTTCCCAGGGAAAAGGGCCGGTCTTTGTCTCCAGGGGCTGTGGCCCTGAGTGGCCGGCTGCCTGCAAAATATCCGAACGGACGAGGATATGTCCCAGACCCAACCTGCCCCCACCTCAAACCTGTGCTGCCCTGAAAGTCCTAAGGGAACCCTACAAACTGACATCAGGAACCTGGGCTGGCCACTTTTCTTTCCCAGGGAAAAGGGCCGGTCTTTTGTCTCCAGGGGCTGTCGCCGGCTGAGTGGCCCTGAGTGGCCGGCTGCCTGCAAAATATCCGAACGGACGAGGATATGTCCCAGACCCAACCTGCCCCCACCTCAAACCTGTGCTGCCCTGAAAGTCCTAAGGGAACCCTACAAACTGACATCAGGAACCTGGGCTGGCCACTTTTCTTTCCCAGGGAAAAGGGCCGGTCTTTGTCTCCAGGGGCTGTGGCCCTGAGTGGCCGGCTGCCTGCAAAATATCCGAACGGACGAGGATATGTCCCAGACCCAACCTGCCCCCACCTCAAACCTGTGCTGCCCTGAAAGTCCTAAGGGAACCCTACAAACTGACATCAGGAACCTGGGCTGGCCACTTTTCTTTCCCAGGGAAAAGGGCCGGTCTTTGTCTCCAGGGGCTGTGGCCCTGAGTGGCCGGCTGCCTGCAAAATATCCGAACGGACGAGGATATGTCCCAGACCCAACCTGCCCCCACCTCAAACCTGTGCTGCCCTGACAGTCCCAAGGGAACCCTACAAACTGACATCAGGAACCTGGGCTGGCCACTTTTCTTTCCCAGGGAAAAGGGCCGGTCTTTGTCTCCAGGGGCTGTGGCCCTGAGTGGCCGGCTGCCTGCAAAATATCCGAACGGACGAGGATATGTCCCAGACCCAACCTGCCCCCACCTCAAACCTGTGCTGCCCTGACAGTCCCAAGGGAACCCTACAAACTGACATCAGGAAGCTGGGCTGGCCACTTTTCTTTCCCAGGGAAAAGGGCCGGTCTTTGTCTCCAGGGGCTGTGGCCCTGAGTGGCCCTGAGTGGCCAGCTGCCTGCAAAATATCCGAACGGACGAGGATATGTCCCAGACCCAACCTGCCCCCACCTCAAACCTGTGCTGCCCTGAAAGTCCTAAGGGAACCCTACAAACTGACATCAGGAAGCTGGGCTGGACACTTTTCTTTCCCAGGGAAAAGGGCCGGTCTTTGTCTCCAGGGGCTGTGGCCCTGAGTGGCCGGCTGCCTGCAAAATATCCGAACGGACGAGGATATGTCCCAGACCCAACCTGCCCCCACCTCAAACCTGTGCTGCCCTGAAAGTCCTAAGGGAACCCTACAAACTGACATCAGGAAGCTGGGCTGGCCACTTTTCTTTCCCAGGGAAAAGGGCCGGTCTTTGTCTCCAGGGGCTGTGGCCCTGAGTGGCCGGCTGCCTGCAAAATATCCGAACGGACGAGGATATGTCCCAGACCCAACCTGCCCCCACCTCAAACCTGTGCTGCCCTGAAAGTCCTAAGGGAACCCTACAAACTGACATCAGGAAGCTGGGCTGGCCACTTTTCTTTCCCAGGGAAAAGGGCCGGTCTTTGTCTCCAGGGGCTGTGGCCCTGAGTGGCCGGCTGCCTGCAAAATATCCGAACGGACGAGGATATGTCCCAGACCCAACCTGCCCCCACCTCAAACCTGTGCTGCCCTGAAAGTCCTAAGGGAACCCTACAAACTGACATCAGGAACCTGGGCTGGCCACTTTTCTTTCCCAGGGAAAAGGGCCGGTCTTTGTCTCCAGGGGCTGTCGCCGGCTGAGTGGCCCTGAGTGGCCGGCTGCCTGCAAAATATCCGAACGGACGAGGATATGTCCCAGACCCAACCTGCCCCCACCTCAAACCTGTGCTGCCCTGAAAGTCCTAAGGGAACCCTACAAACTGACATCAGGAACCTGGGCTGGCCACTTTTCTTTCCCAGGGAAAAGGGCCGGTCTTTGTCTCCAGGGGCTGTGGCCCTGAGTGGCCGGCTGCCTGCAAAATATCCGAACGGACGAGGATATGTCCCAGACCCAACCTGCCCCCACCTCAAACCTGTGCTGCCCTGAAAGTCCTAAGGGAACCCTACAAACTGACATCAGGAACCTGGGCTGGCCACTTTTCTTTCCCAGGGAAAAGGGCCGGTCTTTGTCTCCAGGGGCTGTGGCCCTGAGTGGCCGGCTGCCTGCAAAATATCCGAACGGACGAGGATATGTCCCAGACCCAACCTGCCCCCACCTCAAACCTGTGCTGCCCTGACAGTCCCAAGGGAACCCTACAAACTGACATCAGGAACCTGGGCTGGCCACTTTTCTTTCCCAGGGAAAAGGGCCGGTCTTTGTCTCCAGGGGCTGTGGCCCTGAGTGGCCGGCTGCCTGCAAAATATCCGAACGGACGAGGATATGTCCCAGACCCAACCTGCCCCCACCTCAAACCTGTGCTGCCCTGACAGTCCCAAGGGAACCCTACAAACTGACATCAGGAAGCTGGGCTGGCCACTTTTCTTTCCCAGGGAAAAGGGCCGGTCTTTGTCTCCAGGGGCTGTGGCCCTGAGTGGCCCTGAGTGGCCAGCTGCCTGCAAAATATCCGAACGGACGAGGATATGTCCCAGACCCAACCTGCCCCCACCTCAAACCTGTGCTGCCCTGAAAGTCCTAAGGGAACCCTACAAACTGACATCAGGAAGCTGGGCTGGACACTTTTCTTTCCCAGGGAAAAGGGCCGGTCTTTGTCTCCAGGGGCTGTGGCCCTGAGTGGCCGGCTGCCTGCAAAATATCCGAACGGACGAGGATATGTCCCAGACCCAACCTGCCCCCACCTCAAACCTGTGCTGCCCTGAAAGTCCTAAGGGAACCCTACAAACTGACATCAGGAAGCTGGGCTGGCCACTTTTCTTTCCCAGGGAAAAGGGCCGGTCTTTGTCTCCAGGGGCTGTGGCCCTGAGTGGCCGGCTGCCTGCAAAATATCCGAACGGACGAGGATATGTCCCAGACCCAACCTGCCCCCACCTCAAACCTGTGCTGCCCTGAAAGTCCTAAGGGAACCCTACAAACTGACATCAGGAAGCTGGGCTGGCCACTTTTCTTTCCCAGGGAAAAGGGCCGGTCTTTGTCTCCAGGGGCTGTGGCCCTGAGTGGCCGGCTGCCTGCAAAATATCCGAACGGACGAGGATATGTCCCAGACCCAACCTGCCCCCACCTCAAACCTGTGCTGCCCTGAAAGTCCTAAGGGAACCCTACAAACTGACATCAGGAAGCTGGGCTGGCCACTTTTCTTTCCCAGGGAAAAGGGCCGGTCTTTGTCTCCAGGGGCTGTGGCCCTGAGTGGCCGGCTGCCTGCAAAATATCCGAACGGACGAGGATATGTCCCAGACCCAACCTGCCCCCACCTCAAACCTGTGCTGCCCTGAAAGTCCTAAGGGAACCCTACAAACTGACATCAGGAACCTGGGCTGGCCACTTTTCTTTCCCAGGGAAAAGGGCCGGTCTTTGTCTCCAGGGCCTGTGGCCCTGAGTGGCCGGCTGCCTGCAAAATATCCGAACGGACGAGGATATGTCCCAGACCCAACCTGCCCCCACCTCAAACCTGTGCTGCCCTGAAAGTCCTAAGGGAACCCTACAAACTGACATCAGGAACCTGGGCTGGCCACTTTTCTTTCCCAGGGAAAAGGGCCGGTCTTTGTCTCCAGGGGCTGTGGCCCTGAGTGGCCGGCTGCCTGCAAAATATCCGAACGGACGAGGATATGTCCCAGACCCAACCTGCCCCCACCTCAAACCTGTGCTGCCCTGACAGTCCCAAGGGAACCCTACAAACTGACATCAGGAACCTGGGCTGGCCACTTTTCTTTCCCAGGGAAAAGGGCCGGTCTTTGTCTCCAGGGGCTGTGGCCCTGAGTGGCCGGCTGCCTGCAAAATATCCGAACGGACGAGGATATGTCCCAGACCCAACCTGCCCCCACCTCAAACCTGCGCTGCCCTGAAAGTCCTAAGGGAACCCTACAAACTGACATCAGGAAGCTGGGCTGGCCACTTTTCTTTCCCAGGGAAAAGGGCCGGTCTTTGTCTCCAGGGGCTGTGGCCCTGAGTGGCCGACTGCCTGCAAAATATCCGAACGGACGAGGATATGTCCCAGACCCAACCTGCCCCCACCTCAAACCTGTGCTGCCCTGAAAGTCCTAAGGGAACCCTACAAACTGACATCAGGAACCTGGGCTGGCCATTTTTCTTTCCCAGGGAAAAGGGCCGGTCTTTGTCTCCAGGGGCTGTGGCCCTGAGTGGCCGGCTGAGTGGCCGGCTGCCTGCAAAATATCCGAACGGACGAGGATATGTCCCAGACCCAACCTGCCCCCACCTCAAACCTGTGCTGCCCTGAAAGTCCTAAGGGAACCCTACAAACTGACATCAGGAAGCTGGGCTGGCCACTTTTCTTTCCCAGGGAAAAGGGCCGGTCTTTGTCTCCAGGGGCTGTGGCCCTGAGTGGCCGGCTGCCTGCAAAATATCCGAACGGACGAGGATATGTCCCAGACCCAACCTGCCCCCACCTCAAACCTGTGCTGCCCTGACAGTCCCAAGGGAACCCTACAAACTGACATCAGGAAGCTGGGCTGGCCACTTTTCTTTCCCAGGGAAAAGGGCCGGTCTTTGTCTCCAGGGGCTGTGGCCCTGAGTGGCCGGCTGCCTGCAAAATATCCGAACGGACGAGGATATGTCCCAGACCCAACCTGCCCCCACCTCAAACCTGTGCTGCCCTGACAGTCCCAAGGGAACCCTACAAACTGACATCAGGAAGCTGGGCTGGCCACTTTTCTTTCCCAGGGAAAAGGGCCGGTCTTTGTCTCCAGGGGCTGTGGCCCTGAGTGGCCCTGAGTGGCCAGCTGCCTGCAAAATATCCGAACGGACGAGGATATGTCCCAGACCCAACCTGCCCCCACCTCAAACCTGTGCTGCCCTGAAAGTCCTAAGGGAACCCTACAAACTGACATCAGGAACCTGGGCTGGCCACTTTTCTTTCCCAGGGAAAAGGGCCGGTCTTTGTCTCCAGGGGCTGTGGCCCTGAGTGGCCGGCTGCCTGCAAAATATCCGAACGGACGAGGATATGTCCCAGACCCAACCTGCCCCCACCTCAAACCTGTGCTGCCCTGACAGTCCCAAGGGAACCCTACAAACTGACATCAGGAACCTGGGCTGGCCACTTTTCTTTCCCAGGGAAAAGGGCCGGTCTTTGTCTCCAGGGGCTGTGGCCCTGAGTGGCCGGCTGCCTGCAAAATATCCGAACGGACGAGGATATGTCCCAGACCCAACCTGCCCCCACCTCAAACCTGTGCTGCCCTGACAGTCCCAAGGGAACCCTACAAACTGACATCAGGAAGCTGGGCTGGCCACTTTTCTTTCCCAGGGAAAAGGGCCGGTCTTTGTCTCCAGGGGCTGTGGCCCTGAGTGGCCCTGAGTGGCCAGCTGCCTGCAAAATATCCGAACGGACGAGGATATGTCCCAGACCCAACCTGCCCCCACCTCAAACCTGTGCTGCCCTGAAAGTCCTAAGGGAACCCTACAAACTGACATCAGGAAGCTGGGCTGGACACTTTTCTTTCCCAGGGAAAAGGGCCGGTCTTTGTCTCCAGGGGCTGTGGCCCTGAGTGGCCGGCTGCCTGCAAAATATCCGAACGGACGAGGATATGTCCCAGACCCAACCTGCCCCCACCTCAAACCTGTGCTGCCCTGAAAGTCCTAAGGGAACCCTACAAACTGACATCAGGAAGCTGGGCTGGCCACTTTTCTTTCCCAGGGAAAAGGGCCGGTCTTTGTCTCCAGGGGCTGTGGCCCTGAGTGGCCGGCTGCCTGCAAAATATCCGAACGGACGAGGATATGTCCCAGACCCAACCTGCCCCCACCTCAAACCTGTGCTGCCCTGAAAGTCCTAAGGGAACCCTACAAACTGACATCAGGAAGCTGGGCTGGCCACTTTTCTTTCCCAGGGAAAAGGGCCGGTCTTTGTCTCCAGGGGCTGTGGCCCTGAGTGGCCGGCTGCCTGCAAAATATCCGAACGGACGAGGATATGTCCCAGACCCAACCTGCCCCCACCTCAAACCTGTGCTGCCCTGAAAGTCCTAAGGGAACCCTACAAACTGACATCAGGAAGCTGGGCTGGCCACTTTTCTTTCCCAGGGAAAAGGGCCGGTCTTTGTCTCCAGGGGCTGTGGCCCTGAGTGGCCGGCTGCCTGCAAAATATCCGAACGGACGAGGATATGTCCCAGACCCAACCTGCCCCCACCTCAAACCTGTGCTGCCCTGAAAGTCCTAAGGGAACCCTACAAACTGACATCAGGAACCTGGGCTGGCCACTTTTCTTTCCCAGGGAAAAGGGCCGGTCTTTGTCTCCAGGGCCTGTGGCCCTGAGTGGCCGGCTGCCTGCAAAATATCCGAACGGACGAGGATATGTCCCAGACCCAACCTGCCCCCACCTCAAACCTGTGCTGCCCTGAAAGTCCTAAGGGAACCCTACAAACTGACATCAGGAACCTGGGCTGGCCACTTTTCTTTCCCAGGGAAAAGGGCCGGTCTTTGTCTCCAGGGGCTGTGGCCCTGAGTGGCCGGCTGCCTGCAAAATATCCGAACGGACGAGGATATGTCCCAGACCCAACCTGCCCCCACCTCAAACCTGTGCTGCCCTGACAGTCCCAAGGGAACCCTACAAACTGACATCAGGAACCTGGGCTGGCCACTTTTCTTTCCCAGGGAAAAGGGCCGGTCTTTGTCTCCAGGGGCTGTGGCCCTGAGTGGCCGGCTGCCTGCAAAATATCCGAACGGACGAGGATATGTCCCAGACCCAACCTGCCCCCACCTCAAACCTGCGCTGCCCTGAAAGTCCTAAGGGAACCCTACAAACTGACATCAGGAAGCTGGGCTGGCCACTTTTCTTTCCCAGGGAAAAGGGCCGGTCTTTGTCTCCAGGGGCTGTGGCCCTGAGTGGCCGACTGCCTGCAAAATATCCGAACGGACGAGGATATGTCCCAGACCCAACCTGCCCCCACCTCAAACCTGTGCTGCCCTGAAAGTCCTAAGGGAACCCTACAAACTGACATCAGGAACCTGGGCTGGCCATTTTTCTTTCCCAGGGAAAAGGGCCGGTCTTTGTCTCCAGGGGCTGTGGCCCTGAGTGGCCGGCTGAGTGGCCGGCTGCCTGCAAAATATCCGAACGGACGAGGATATGTCCCAGACCCAACCTGCCCCCACCTCAAACCTGTGCTGCCCTGAAAGTCCTAAGGGAACCCTACAAACTGACATCAGGAAGCTGGGCTGGCCACTTTTCTTTCCCAGGGAAAAGGGCCGGTCTTTGTCTCCAGGGGCTGTGGCCCTGAGTGGCCGGCTGCCTGCAAAATATCCGAACGGACGAGGATATGTCCCAGACCCAACCTGCCCCCACCTCAAACCTGTGCTGCCCTGACAGTCCCAAGGGAACCCTACAAACTGACATCAGGAAGCTGGGCTGGCCACTTTTCTTTCCCAGGGAAAAGGGCCGGTCTTTGTCTCCAGGGGCTGTGGCCCTGAGTGGCCGGCTGCCTGCAAAATATCCGAACGGACGAGGATATGTCCCAGACCCAACCTGCCCCCACCTCAAACCTGTGCTGCCCTGACAGTCCCAAGGGAACCCTACAAACTGACATCAGGAAGCTGGGCTGGCCACTTTTCTTTCCCAGGGAAAAGGGCCGGTCTTTGTCTCCAGGGGCTGTGGCCCTGAGTGGCCCTGAGTGGCCAGCTGCCTGCAAAATATCCGAACGGACGAGGATATGTCCCAGACCCAACCTGCCCCCACCTCAAACCTGTGCTGCCCTGAAAGTCCTAAGGGAACCCTACAAACTGACATCAGGAAGCTGGGCTGGCCACTTTTCTTTCCCAGGGAAAAGGGCCGGTCTTTGTCTCCAGGGGCTGTGGCCCTGAGTGGCCGGCTGCCTGCAAAATATCCGAACGGACGAGGATATGTCCCAGACCCAACCTGCCCCCACCTCAAACCTGTGCTGCCCTGAAAGTCCTAAGGGAACCCTACAAACTGACATCAGGAAGCTGGGCTGGCCACTTTTCTTTCCCAGGGAAAAGGGCCGGTCTTTGTCTCCAGGGGCTGTGGCCCTGAGTGGCCGGCTGCCTGCAAAATATCCGAACGGACGAGGATATGTCCCAGACCCAACCTGCCCCCACCTCAAACCTGTGCTGCCCTGAAAGTCCTAAGGGAACCCTACAAACTGACATCAGGAAGCTGGGCTGGCCACTTTTCTTTCCCAGGGAAAAGGGCCGGTCTTTGTCTCCAGGGGCTGTGGCCCTGAGTGGCCGGCTGCCTGCAAAATATCCGAACGGACGAGGATATGTCCCAGACCCAACCTGCCCCCACCTCAAACCTGTGCTGCCCTGAAAGTCCTAAGGGAACCCTACAAACTGACATCAGGAACCTGGGCTGGCCACTTTTCTTTCCCAGGGAAAAGGGCCGGTCTTTGTCTCCAGGGGCTGTGGCCCTGAGTGGCCGGCTGCCTGCAAAATATCCGAACGGACGAGGATATGTCCCAGACCCAACCTGCCCCCACCTCAAACCTGTGCTGCCCTGAAAGTCCTAAGGGAACCCTACAAACTGACATCAGGAACCTGGGCTGGCCACTTTTCTTTCCCAGGGAAAAGGGCCGGTCTTTGTCTCCAGGGGCTGTGGCCCTGAGTGGCCGGCTGCCTGCAAAATATCCGAACGGACGAGGATATGTCCCAGACCCAACCTGCCCCCACCTCAAACCTGTGCTGCCCTGACAGTCCCAAGGGAACCCTACAAACTGACATCAGGAACCTGGGCTGGACACTTTTCTTTCCCAGGGAAAAGGGCCGGTCTCTGTCTCCAGGGGCTGTGGCCCTGAGTGGCCGGCTGCCTGCAAAATATCCAAACGGACGAGGATATGTCCCAGACCCAACCTGCCCCCACCTCAAACCTGTGCTGCCCTGACAGTCCCAAGGGAACCCTACAAACTGACATCAGGAAGCTGGGCTGGCCACTTTTCTTTCCCAGGGAAAAGGGCCGGTCTTTGTCTCCAGGGGCTGTGGCCCTGAGTGGCCGGCTGCCTGCAAAATATCCGAACGGACGAGGATATGTCCCAGACCCAACCTGCCCCCACCTCAAACCTGTGCTGCCCTGAAAGTCCTAAGGGAACCCTACAAACTGACATCAGGAAGCTGGGCTGGCCACTTTTCTTTCCCAGGGAAAAGGGCCGGTCTTTGTCTCCAGGGGCTGTGGCCCTGAGTGGCCGGCTGCCTGCAAAATATCCGAACGGACGAGGATATGTCCCAGACCCAACCTGCCCCCACCTCAAACCTGTGCTGCCCTGAAAGTCCTAAGGGAACCCTACAAACTGACATCAGGAACCTGGGCTGGCCACTTTTCTTTCCCAGGGAAAAGGGCCGGTCTTTGTCTCCAGGGGCTGTGGCCCTGAGTGGCCGGCTGCCTGCAAAATATCCGAACGGACGAGGATATGTCCCAGACCCAACCTGCCCCCACCTCAAACCTCTGCTGCCCTGAAAGTCCTAAGGGAACCCTACAAACTGACATCAGGAAGCTGGGCTGGCCACTTTTCTTTCCCAGGGAAAAGGGCCGGTCTTTGTCTCCAGGGGCTGTCGCCGGCTGAGTGGCCCTGAGTGGCCGGCTGCCTGCAAAATATCCGAACGGACGAGGATATGTCCCAGACCCAACCTGCCCCCACCTCAAACCTGTGCTGCCCTGAAAGTCCTAAGGGAACCCTACAAACTGACATCAGGAACCTGGGCTGGCCACTTTTCTTTCCCAGGGAAAAGGGCCGGTCTTTGTCTCCAGGGGCTGTGGCCCTGAGTGGCCGGCTGCCTGCAAAATATCCGAACGGACGAGGATATGTCCCAGACCCAACCTGCCCCCACCTCAAACCTGTGCTGCCCTGAAAGTCCTAAGGGAACCCTACAAACTGACATCAGGAACCTGGGCTGGCCACTTTTCTTTCCCAGGGAAAAGGGCCGGTCTTTGTCTCCAGGGGCTGTGGCCCTGAGTGGCCGGCTGCCTGCAAAATATCCGAACGGACGAGGATATGTCCCAGACCCAACCTGCCCCCACCTCAAACCTGTGCTGCCCTGACAGTCCCAAGGGAACCCTACAAACTGACATCAGGAACCTGGGCTGGCCACTTTTCTTTCCCAGGGAAAAGGGCCGGTCTTTGTCTCCAGGGGCTGTGGCCCTGAGTGGCCGGCTGCCTGCAAAATATCCGAACGGACGAGGATATGTCCCAGACCCAACCTGCCCCCACCTCAAACCTGTGCTGCCCTGACAGTCCCAAGGGAACCCTACAAACTGACATCAGGAAGCTGGGCTGGCCACTTTTCTTTCCCAGGGAAAAGGGCCGGTCTTTGTCTCCAGGGGCTGTGGCCCTGAGTGGCCCTGAGTGGCCAGCTGCCTGCAAAATATCCGAACGGACGAGGATATGTCCCAGACCCAACCTGCCCCCACCTCAAACCTGTGCTGCCCTGAAAGTCCTAAGGGAACCCTACAAACTGACATCAGGAAGCTGGGCTGGCCACTTTTCTTTCCCAGGGAAAAGGGCCGGTCTTTGTCTCCAGGGGCTGTGGCCCTGAGTGGCCGGCTGCCTGCAAAATATCCGAACGGACGAGGATATGTCCCAGACCCAACCTGCCCCCACCTCAAACCTGTGCTGCCCTGAAAGTCCTAAGGGAACCCTACAAACTGACATCAGGAAGCTGGGCTGGCCACTTTTCTTTCCCAGGGAAAAGGGCCGGTCTTTGTCTCCAGGGGCTGTGGCCCTGAGTGGCCGGCTGCCTGCAAAATATCCGAACGGACGAGGATATGTCCCAGACCCAACCTGCCCCCACCTCAAACCTGTGCTGCCCTGAAAGTCCTAAGGGAACCCTACAAACTGACATCAGGAAGCTGGGCTGGCCACTTTTCTTTCCCAGGGAAAAGGGCCGGTCTTTGTCTCCAGGGGCTGTGGCCCTGAGTGGCCGGCTGCCTGCAAAATATCCGAACGGACGAGGATATGTCCCAGACCCAACCTGCCCCCACCTCAAACCTGTGCTGCCCTGAAAGTCCTAAGGGAACCCTACAAACTGACATCAGGAAGCTGGGCTGGCCACTTTTCTTTCCCAGGGAAAAGGGGCCGGTCTTTGTCTCCAGGGGCTGTGGCCCTGAGTGGCCGGCTGCCTGCAAAATATCCGAACGGACGAGGATATGTCCCAGACCCAACCTGCCCCCACCTCAAACCTGTGCTGCCCTGACAGTCCCAAGGGAACCCTACAAACTGACATCAGGAACCTGGGCTGGCCACTTTTCTTTCCCAGGGAAAAGGGCCGGTCTTTGTCTCCAGGGGCTGTGGCCCTGAGTGGCCGGCTGCCTGCAAAATATCCGAACGGACGAGGATATGTCCCAGACCCAACCTGCCCCCACCTCAAACCTGCGCTGCCCTGAAAGTCCTAAGGGAACCCTACAAACTGACATCAGGAAGCTGGGCTGGCCACTTTTCTTTCCCAGGGAAAAGGGCCGGTCTTTGTCTCCAGGGGCTGTGGCCCTGAGTGGCCGACTGCCTGCAAAAATATCCGAACGGACGAGGATATGTCCCAGACCCAACCTGCCCCCACCTCAAACCTGTGCTGCCCTGAAAGTCCTAAGGGAACCCTACAAACTGACATCAGGAAGCTGGGCTGGCCACTTTTCTTTCCCAGGGAAAAGGGCCGGTCTTTGTCTCCAGGGGCTGTGGCCCTGAGTGGCCGGCTGAGTGGCCGGCTGCTGCAAAATATCCGAACGGACGAGGATATGTCCAGACCCAACCTGCCCCCACCTCAAACCTGTGCTGCCCTGAAAGTCCTAAGGGAACCCTACAAACTGACATCAGGAAGCTGGGCTGGCCACTTTTCTTTCCCAGGGAAAAGGGCCGGTCTTTGTCTCCAGGGGCTGTGGCCCTGAGTGGCCGGCTGCCTGCAAAATATCCGAACGGACGAGGATATGTCCCAGACCCAACCTGCCCCCACCTCAAACCTGTGCTGCCCTGACAGTCCCAAGGGAACCCTACAAACTGACATCAGGAAGCTGGGCTGGCCACTTTTCTTTCCCAGGGAAAAGGGCCGGTCTTTGTCTCCAGGGGCTGTGGCCCTGAGTGGCCGGCTGCCTGCAAAATATCCGAACGGACGAGGATATGTCCCAGACCCAACCTGCCCCCACCTCAAACCTGTGCTGCCCTGACAGTCCCAAGGGAACCCTACAAACTGACATCAGGAAGCTGGGCTGGCCACTTTTCTTTCCCAGGGAAAAGGGCCGGTCTTTGTCTCCAGGGGCTGTGGCCCTGAGTGGCCCTGAGTGGCCAGCTGCCTGCAAAATATCCGAACGGACGAGGATATGTCCCAGACCCAACCTGCCCCCACCTCAAACCTGTGCTGCCCTGAAAGTCCTAAGGGAACCCTACAAACTGACATCAGGAAGCTGGGCTGGCCACTTTTCTTTCCCAGGAAAAGGGCCGGTCTTTGTCTCCAGGGGCTGTGGCCCTGAGTGGCCGGCTGCCTGCAAAATATCCGAACGGACGAGGATATGTCCCAGACCCAACCTGCCCCCACCTCAAACCTGTGCTGCCCTGAAAGTCCTAAGGGAACCCTACAAACTGACATCAGGAAGCTGGGCTGGCCACTTTTCTTTCCCAGGAAAAGGGCCGGTCTTTGTCTCCAGGGGCTGTGGCCCTGAGTGGCCGGCTGCCTGCAAAATATCCGAACGGACGAGGATATGTCCCAGACCCAACCTGCCCCCACCTCAAACCTGTGCTGCCCTGAAAGTCCTAAGGGAACCCTACAAACTGACATCAGGAAGCTGGGCTGGCCACTTTTCTTTCCCAGGGAAAAGGGCCGGTCTTTGTCTCCAGGGGCTGTGGCCCTGAGTGGCCGGCTGCCTGCAAAATATCCGAACGGACGAGGATATGTCCCAGACCCAACCTGCCCCCACCTCAAACTGTGCTGGCCCTGAAAGTCCTAAGGGAACCCTACAAACTGACATCAGGAAGCTGGGCTGGCCACTTTTCTTTCCCAGGGAAAAGGGCCGGTCTTTGTCTCCAGGGGCTGTGGCCCTGAGTGGCCGGCTGCCTGCAAAATATCCGAACGGACGAGGATATGTCCCAGACCCAACCTGCCCCCACCTCAAACCTGTGCTGCCCTGAAAGTCCTAAGGGAACCCTACAAACTGACATCAGGAAGCTGGGCTGGCCACTTTTCTTTCCCAGGGAAAAGGGCCGGTCTTTGTCTCCAGGGGCTGTGGCCCTGAGTGGCCGGCTGCCTGCAAAATATCCGAACGGACGAGGATATGTCCCAGACCCAACCTGCCCCCACCTCAAACCTGTGCTGCCCTGAAAGTCCTAAGGGAACCCTACAAACTGACATCAGGAACCTGGGCTGGCCACTTTTCTTTCCCAGGGAAAAGGGCCGGTCTTTGTCTCCAGGGGCTGTGGCCCTGAGTGGCCGGCTGCCTGCAAAATATCCGAACGGACGAGGATATGTCCCAGACCCAACCTGCCCCCACCTCAAACCTGCGCTGCCCTGAAAGTCCTAAGGGAACCCTACAAACTGACATCAGGAAGCTGGGCTGGCCACTTTTCTTTCCCAGGGAAAAGGGCCGGTCTTTGTCTCCAGGGGCTGTGGCCCTGAGTGGCCGACTGCCTGCAAAATATCCGAACGGACGAGGATATGTCCCAGACCCAACCTGCCCCCACCTCAAACCTGTGCTGCCCTGAAAGTCCTAAGGGAACCCTACAAACTGACATCAGGAACCTGGGCTGGCCACTTTTCTTTCCCAGGGAAAAGGGCCGGTCTTTGTCTCCAGGGGCTGTGGCCCTGAGTGGCCGGCTGAGTGGCCGGCTGCCTGCAAAATATCCGAACGGACGAGGATATGTCCCAGACCCAACCTGCCCCCACCTCAAACCTGTGCTGCCCTGAAAGTCCTAAGGGAACCCTACAAACTGACATCAGGAACCTGGCTGGCCACTTTTCTTTCCCAGGGAAAAGGGCCGTCTTTGTCTCCAGGGGCTGTGGCCCTGAGTGGCCGGCTGCCTGCAAAATATCCGAACGGACGAGGATATGTCCCAGACCCAACCTGCCCCCACCTCAAACCTGTGCTGCCCTGAAAGTCCTAAGGGAACCCTACAAACTGACATCAGGAACCTGGGCTGGCCACTTTTCTTTCCCAGGGAAAAGGGCCGGTCTTTGTCTCCAGGGGCTGTGGCCCTGAGTGGCCGGCTGCCTGCAAAATATCCGAACGGACGAGGATATGTCCCAGACCCAACCTGCCCCCACCTCAAACCTGTGCTGCCCTGACAGTCCCAAGGGAACCCTACAAACTGATATCAGGAACCCGGGCTGCTGAGTTTGGTTTCACCAGTAGATATCTTTCATTTTTGACCCGGTCCAGCACTCCTCCTGGGACCTCACTCCCCGAGTGTTTTTTTGCCTCTTCCATTTCCAAACACCGCAGTATTTCTCTGAGACCCCATCTACCACCCGCAAGTACTCAGGGTTTTTTTTTTTTTTTGTGCCAAATGCCTCTTGGAAACTGACAGTATGAAACTTGGCTCTTGGTTTTTTCTGTGCTGGATTTCTCCTGTAGAAAGCTGCCAGCATGTAACCCTTACCACAACCACTTCGCTGGGCCCAGAAATCACAGCCTTCAGACCAGCAGTGTAGGACCCTGCCCACTGCCCCTCCACTGGCACCTTTCCAAAGCCTTCCGCTACATTCCAGTAATACTCCGCATTTCCAGCGGGCAGCCTGTCTGACCCTCATCCTGACCCTAAAAGTGTGCTAAGGAATTCTAAAATAGCCCTTAGGAAGGTGTAACAATACCCTAAAAGACACCAGAAAGTCCTAAAAAGCCTTCCAAAATCCCCTAAATATTCCTAATAGTCCTGCAAAAAAAACTCAAGGAAACCTGCTCAGCCTCCAAACCCTGCCTGTTGCTCTCTAGCCCACAGATGTCATCCCTACCTTTTTGCAGTGGGTCCTGTTGTGCTCTGAGGGTTCTGTCGTTGTCCTGGTGTGAGGGTCGCTGCCTTGTCCCAGCGGGAGGGTTCCGGTGTGGTCTCGCTGTTTGGGTTGCTGTGTGGTGCTGCTGCTGTCAGGGGTGAAAAGGGAAAAGGCTGTTGTTAGGGGGGCTGCTTAGGCTGAGGTTAGGGCTGGGCTCAGGGTGGTGCACCTGTACCCCTAACTTGCCTCCTAAGCTGTACCCTGTAGCCCTCATCTCCACTGCACTGCCCAGCCCTCAAGCCCTCGCCCTTTACCCCTCAAGCCCTCCCTCTGCCCCCCAGCCCTCAGGCTCTGTGTGTCACCCTCCAGCCCCCCCTTTGCCCCTCAGCTCCTGTGGGTCACCCTTAATCCCTCTCCTTTGCCCCTCAGCCCCCAGCTTCTCTGTGTCACCCTCCAGCTGCCCTGACCCCCTCAGCATCTCTCTGTGTCACCCACTGTCCCCTCTCCCTGTCCTCCCTCAGCTCCCAGCCTCTGTCACCCTCAAGCCCCTCAAGCTGCCCCTCAGCCTCTATGTGCCGTGCCATGAAAAGACCCGAAAAACATAAAAATTCCCTAAAAAACCCTCATCTTCAAAATGTCCTAAGAGCCCCACAGAAACACAAAAATAGCCTCAGAATACCCTTAAAATACAAGTAAAATACCCTACTTTTAAAAAAACCCTAAAACACCCTTAAAAATCCCTAAAGAACCTTTTAAAAAGCACTAAATATTCCTAAAAGAGCTCTAATAATACCCCAAAAATCCTTAAAATGCCCTGATAAGACCCTAAACAGACCTAAAAGCTTCCTCAATAAACCTAAAAATACCCTAGTCCTAAGAGTCCTCCACATACCCCCAATAGTCCTAAAAAAGCCCTAAATATTTTTAAATAGTCCTAGGAAAGCACCTCCCCCCCCAAAAAAAAAAAAAAAAAAAAAAAAAAACCTATAAGTTCTAATTAGTACTAAGAAAGCCCTTAAAATACCCTAAAAAAATCTTTTAAAAGCCCTGAAAAAGCCCTAAAAGTATCCTAAATATTCCCAGAAAAATCCTAAAAAGCACCTGCAAAAAAAAAAAAAGCCCCTAAAATATCCTTTAAAAGCCCTAAAAAAACCCTAAAAAAGTGCTCAGTCCCCAAGCTCTACCGGTCACTCTCTAGCCAGCAAACATCATCCCCGCCTTTTAATTAGGGTCACTGCCTGCAGCTGCTGGCAGGGTTCTGGGGCTGTCCCAGCATTAGGCTCGCTGCCTGCAGCTGCTGTTGGGGAAAACTGGTGTTCTAGGGGAGCTGTTTAGGGTGAGCTTAGGGTTGGGCTGAGGGCTGCTGCTGTACCCTAACCCTTCCTGGTACCCTGTGTCCTGTCCTTCCTACCCCTAACCCTCAGTGTCAGCTCTCCACCTGTCAAGTCCCCCCCTCTTTGCCCCTCAGCCCACAATGTCTGTGTGTCACCCCAAGCCCCCGACACTGTCCCGTGGCCCCCTAACCTCCACCGTGCACACTCCACCTGGGTAGGGGTGATTTTAAAAGTGAGGTTAAGGGTGGTGTGAGGGCTGATAAACCTGACACATCAGACACCCCCCACTTTGTCCCTCAAGGCAGCCCCTGCCACTCAGCCTCCTTGTGTCACCCTCAAGTTCCCACCGCAGCCTCTCAGCGTCTCTGTGCCAGCCTGGAGCCCCCCTTTTTACTCCTAAAGACCCCTTCTGCCTCTCAGCTGCCCCCACGTTCTGTGTCACCTCCAGCCCCCTCCCCTCAGCCCCAGGTGCCTTTGTGACACAGCACAGCACACAGATGTGGTCCCTGCCTGTTTTATTTGGGTGTTGTCCTGCTGTGAGGGCCGCACTATCCCCACGAGTCCAGGCTCCCAAGTGCTGCTGCAGGGAGTCGCAGGTGGGCAGTGGGGAGTAAAGGGGTGGAGAAGGGGCCGGCTGGGGAGGGGTGAAGGGAGGAGAGAGGGTGGGGAAGGGGCGGGCTGGAAGTACAGGTAGTGGTGAGGGGTGGAGACGGGGACACAGC
The DNA here is from genome assembly GCF_031753505.1 of Anomalospiza imberbis. NCBI lineage: Eukaryota > Metazoa > Chordata > Aves > Passeriformes > Viduidae > Anomalospiza > Anomalospiza imberbis. The sequence goes on from NW_027099984.1 coordinate 19,956, forward strand.
AGAACAGGGCTGAGGGGAGGAGGGGAGGGGGCACCCCATACATCCCAGACCAAAGCTACAGCACAATACAATTCGGAATGCAGGGGCAATGCCGAACACCAGCTAAAACCTGACATCAGGAACCTGGGGGGGGGTGAGATTTCTTTCCCAGGGAAAAGGGCCGGTCTTTGTCTCCAGGGGCTGTGGCCCTGAGTGGCCGGCTGCCTGCAAAATATCCGAACGGACGAGGATATGTCCCAGACCCAACCTGCCCCCACCTCAAACCTGTGCTGCCCTGAAAGTCCAAAGGGAACCCTACAAACTGACATCAGGAACCTGCCCCATCCCGCCTAAGCCCCGCCCCCTCCCGCCCAAGCCACGCCCCCTCCGGCCCAAGCCCCGCCCCTCCGACCCAAGCTCCGCCCCCTCCCGCCTAAGCCCCGCCCCCTTCCCGCCTAAGCCCCGCCCCCTCCAGACTAAGCCCCGCCCCCTCCCGCCCAAGCCCCGCCCCCTCCGGCCCAAGCCCCGACCCCTCCGGCCCAAGCTCCGCCCCCTCCCGCCTAAGCCCCGCCCCCCTCCGGCCCAAACCCCGCCCCCTTCCCGCCTAAGCCCCGCCACCTCCGACCCAAGCCCCGCCCCCTTCCCGCCTAAGCCCCGCCCCCTCCCGCCTAAGCCCCGCCCCCTCCGGCCTAAGCCCCGCCCCCTCCCGCCTAAGCCCCGCCACACCCCGCCTAAGCCCCGCCCCCTCCGACCCAAGCCCCGCCCCCTCCCGCCTAAGCCCCGCCCCCTCCGGCCTAAACCACGCCCCCTTCTACCTAAAGCTTTGCCCCCTCCAGGCTAAGCCCCGCCCCTCCCGCCCAAGCCCCGCCCCCTCCCGGCATAAGCCCCACCCCCCTCCCGGCATAAGCCCCGCCCCTCCCGCCCAAGCCCCGCCCCCTCCGGACCAAGCCCCGCCCCCTCCGGACCAAGCCCCGCCCCCTCCCGCCCAAGCCCCGCCCCCTTCCGCCTAATCCCCGCCCCCCTTCGGCCCAAGCCCCGCCCCTTCCCGCCTAAGCCCCGCCCCCTCCGACCCAAGCCCCGCCCCCACCGGCCCAAGCCCCGCCCCCTCCCGCCTAAGCCCCGCCCCCTCCGGCCTAAGCCCCTTTCACAGGGAAAAGGGCCGGTCTTTGTCTCCAGGGGCTGTGGCCCTGAGTGGCCGGCTGCCTGCAAAATATCCGAACGGACGAGGATATGTCCCAGACCCAACCTGCCCCCACCTCAAACCTGTGCTGCCCTGAAAGTCCTAAGGGAACCCTACAAACTGACATCAGGAACCTGGGCTGGCCACTTTTCTTTCCCAGGGAAAAGGGCCGGTCTTTGGCTCCAGGGGCTGTGGCCCTGAGTGGCCGGCTGCCTGCAAAATAGCCGAACGGACGAGGATATGTCCCAGACCCAGCCTGCCCCCACCTCAAACCTGTGCTGCCCTGAAAGTCCTAAGGGAACCCTACAAACTGACATCAGGAACCTGGGCTGGCCACTTTTCTTTCCCAGGGAAAAGGGCCGGTCTTTGGCTCCAGGGGCTGTGGCCCTGAGTGGCCGGCTGCCTGCAAAATAGCCGAACGGACGAGGATATGTCCCAGACCCAGCCTGCCCCCACCTCAAACCTGTGCTGCCCTGAAAGTCCTAAGGGAACCCTACAAACTGACATCAGGAACCTGGGCTGGCCACTTTTCTTTCCCAGGGAAAAGGGCCGGTCTTTGTCTCCAGGGGCTGTGGCCCTGAGTGGCCGGCTGCCTGCAAAATATCCGAACGGACGAGGATATGTCCCAGACCCAACCTGCCCCCCACCCCAAACCTGTGCGGCCCTGACAGTCCCAAGAGAACCCTACAAACTGACATCAGGAACCTGGGCTGGCCACTTTTCTTTCCCAGGGAAAAGGGCCGGTCTTTGTCTCCAGGGGCTGTGGCCCTGAGTGGCCGGCTGCCTGCAAAATATCCGAACGGACGAGGATATGTCCCAGACCCAACCTGCCCCCCATCTCAAACCTGTGCTGCCCTGAAAGTCCTAAGGGAACCCTACAAACTGACATCAGGAACCTGGGCTGGCCACTTTTCTTTCCCAGGGAAAAGGGCCAGTCTTTGTCTCCAGGGGCTGTGGCCCTGAGTGGCCGGCTGCCTGCAAAATATCCGAACGGACGAGGATATGTCCCCAGACCCAACCTGCCCCCACCTCAAACCTGTGCTGCCCTGAAAGTCCTAAGGGAACCCTACAAACTGACATCAGGAACCTGGGCTGGCCACTTTCTTTCCCAGGGAAAAGGGCCGGTCTTTGTCTCCAGGGGCTGTGGCCCTGAGTGGCCGGCTGCCTGCAAAATATCCGAACGGACGAGGATATGTCCCAGACCCAACCTGCCCCCACCTCAAACCTGTGCTGCCCTGACAGTCCCAAGGGAACCCTACAAACTGACATCAGGAACCTGGGCTGGCCACTTTTCTTTCCCAGGGAAAAGGGCCGGTCTTTGTCTCCAGCGGCTGTGGCCCTGAGAGGCCGACTGCCTGCAAAATATCCAAACGGACGAGGATATGTCCCAGACCCAACCTGCCCCCACCTCAAACCTGTGCTGCCCTGAAAGTCCTAAGGGAACCCTACAAACTGACATCAGGAAGCTGGGCTGGCCACTTTTCTTTCCCAGGGAAAAGGGCCGGTCTTTGTCTCCAGGGGCTGTGGCCCTGAGTGGCCGGCTGCCTGCAAAATATCCGAACGGACGAGGATATGTCCCAGACCCAACCTGCCCCCACCTCAAACCTGTGCTGCCCTGACAGTCCCAAGGGAACCCTACAAACTGACATCAGGAAGCTGGGCTGGCCACTTTTCTTTCCCAGGGAAAAGGGCCGGTCTTTGTCTCCAGGGGCTGTGGCCCTGAGTGGTCCGGCTGCCCTGCAAAATATCCGAACGGACGAGGATATGTCCCAGACCCCAACCCTGCCCCCACCTCAAACCTGTGCTGCCCTGACAGTCCCCAAGGGAACCCTACAAACTGACATCAGGAACCTGGGCTGGACACTTTTCTTTCCCAGGAAAAGGGCCGGTCTTTGTCTCCAGGGGCTGTGGCCCTGAGTGGCCGGCTGCCTGCAAAATATCCGAACGGACGAGGATATGTCCCAGACCCAACCTGCCCCCACCTCAAACCTGTGCTGCCCTGAAAGTCCTAAGGGAACCCTACAAACTGACATCAGGAACCTGGGCTGGCCACTTTTCTTTCCCAGGGAAAAGGGCCGGTCTTTGTCTCCAGGGGCTGTGGCCCTGAGTGGCCGGCTGCCTGCAAAATATCCGAACGGACGAGGATATGTCCCAGACCCAACCTGCCCCCACCTCAAACCTGTGCTGCCCTGACAGTCCAAAGAGAACCCTACAAACTGACATCAGGAAGCTGGGCTGGCCACTTTTCTTTCCCAGGGAAAAGGGCCGGTCTTTGTCTCCAGGGGCTGTGGCCCTGAGTGGCCGGCTGCCTGCAAAATATCCGAACGGACGAGGATATGTCCCAGACCCAACCTGCCCCCACCTCAAACCTGTGCTGCCCTGACAGTCCCAAGGGAACCCTACAAACTGACATCAGGAACCTGGGCTGGACACTTTTCTTTCCCAGGGAAAAGGGCCGGTCTTTGTCTCCAGGGGCTGTGGCCCTGAGTGGCCGGCTGCCTGCAAAATATCCGAACGGACGAGGATATGTCCCAGACCCAACCTGCCCCCACCTCAAACCTGTGCTGCCCTGAAAGTCCTAAGGGAACCCTACAAACTGACATCAGGAACCTGGGCTGGCCACTTTTCTTTCCCAGGGAAAAGGGCCGGTGTTTGTCTCCAGGGGCTGTGGCCGGCTGAGTGGCCCTGAGTGGCCGGCTGCCTGCAAAATATCCGAACGGACGAGGATATGTCCCAGACCCAACCTGCCCCCCACCTCAAACCTTGTGCTGCCCTGAAAGTCCTAAGGGAACCCTACAAACTGACATCAGGAAGCTGGGCTGGCCACTTTTCTTTCCCAGGGAAAAGGGCCGGTCTTTGTCTCCAGGGGCTGTGGCCCTGAGTGGCCGGCTGCCTGCAAAATATCCGAACGGACGAGGATATGTCCCAGACCCAACCTGCCCCCACCTCAAACCTGTGCTGCCCTGAAAGTCCTAAGGGAACCCTACAAACTGACATCAGGAACCTGGGCTAGCCACTTTTCTTTCCCAGGGAAAAGGGCCGGTCTTTGTCTCCAGGGGCTGTGGCCGGCTGAGTGGCCCTGAGAGGCCGGCTGCCTGCAAAATATCCGAACGGACGAGGATATGTCCCAGACCCAACCTGCCCCCACCTCAAACCTGTGCTGCCCTGAAAGTCCTAAGGGAACCCTACAAACTGACATCAGGAACCTGGGCTGGCCACTTTTCTTTCTCAGGGAAAAGGGCCGGTCTTTGTCTCCAGGGGCTGTGGCCCTGAGTGGCCGGCTGCCTGCAAAATATCCGAACGGACGAGGATATGTCCCAGACCCAACCTGCCCCCACCTCAAACCTGTGCTGCCCTGACAGTCCCAAGGGAACCCTACAAACTGACATCAGGAAGCTGGGCTGGCCACTTTTCTTTCCCAGGGAAAAGGGCCGGTCTTTGTCTCCAGCGGCTGTGGCCCTGAGTGGCCGGCTGCCTGCAAAATATCCGAACGGACGAGGATATGTCCCAGACCCAACCTGCCCCCACCTCAAACCTGTGCTGCCCTGAAAGTCCTAAGGGAACCCTACAAACTGACATCAGGAACCTGGGCTGGCTACTTTTCTTTCCCAGGGAAAAGGGCCGGTCTTTGTCTCCAGGGGCTGTCGCCGGCTGAGTGGCCCAGAGTGGCCGGCTGCCTGCAAAATATCCGAACGGACGAGGATATGTCCCAGACCCAACCTGCCCCCACCTCAAACCTGTGCTGCCCTGAAAGTCCTAAGAGAACCCTACAAACTGACATCAGGAACCTGGGCTGGCCACTTTTCTTTCCCAGGGAAAAGGGCCGGTCTTTGTCTCCAGGGGCTGTGGCCCTGAGTGGCCGGCTGCCTGCAAAATATCCGAACGGACGAGGATATGTCCCAGACCCAACCTGCCCCCACCCCAAACCTGTGCGGCCCTGACAGTCCCAAGAGAACCCTACAAACTGACATCAGGAACCTGGGCTGGCCACTTTTCTTTCCCAGGGAAAAGGGCCGGTCTTTGTCTCCAGGGGCTGTGGCCCTGAGTGGCCGGCTGCCTGCAAAATATCCAAACGGACGAGGATATGTCCCAGACCCAACCTGCCCCCACCTCAAACCTGTGCTGCCCTGAAAGTCCTAAGGGAACCCTACAAACTGACATCAGGAACCTGGGCTGGCCACTTTTCTTTCCCAGGGAAAAGGGCCGGTCTTTGTCTCCAGGGGCTGTGGCCCTGAGTGGCCGGCTGCCTGCAAAATATCCGAACGGACGAGGATATGTCCCAGACCCAACCTGCCCCCACCTCAAACCTGTGCTGCCCTGACAGTCCCAAGGGAACCCTACAAACTGACATCAGGAAGCTGGGCTGGCCACTTTTCTTTCCCAGGGAAAAGGGCCGGTCTTTGTCTCCAGGGGCTGTGGCCCTGAGTGGCCGGCTGCCTGCAAAATATCCGAACGGACGAGGATATGTCCCAGACCCAACCTGCCCCCACCTCAAACCTGTGCTGCCCTGACAGTCCCAAGGGAACCCTACAAACTGACATCAGGAAGCTGGGCTGGCCACTTTTCTTTCCCAGGGAAAAGGGCCGGTCTTTGTCTCCAGGGGCTGTGGCCCTGAGTGGCCGGCTGCCTGCAAAATATCCGAACGGACGAGGATATGTCCCAGACCCAACCTGCCCCCACCTCAAACCTGTGCTGCCCTGAAAGTCCTAAGGGAACCCTACAAACTGACATCAGGAAGCTGGGCTGGCCACTTTTCTTTCCCAGGGAAAAGGGCCGGTCTTTGTCTCCAGGGGCTGTGGCCCTGAGTGGCCGGCTGCCTGCAAAATATCCGAACGGACGAGGATATGTCCCAGACCCAACCTGCCCCCACCTCAAACCTGTGCTGCCCTGACAGTCCAAAGAGAACCCTACAAACTGACATCAGGAAGCTGGGCTGGCCACTTTTCTTTCCCAGGGAAAAGGGCCGGTCTTTGTCTCCAGGGGCTGTGGCCCTGAGTGGCCGGCTGCCTGCAAAATATCCGAACGGACGAGGATATGTCCCAGACCCAACCTGCCCCCACCTCAAACCTGTGCTGCCCTGACAGTCCCAAGGGAACCCTACAAACTGACATCAGGAACCTGGGCTAGCCACTTTTCTTTCCCAGGGAAAAGGGCCGGTCTTTGTCTCCAGGGGCTGTGGCCCTGAGTGGCCGGCTGCCTGCAAAATATCCGAACGGACGAGGATATGTCCCAGACCCAACCTGCCCCCACCTCAAACCTGTGCTGCCCTGAAAGTCCTAAGGGAACCCTACAAACTGACATCAGGAAGCTGGGCTGGCCACTTTTCTTTCCCAGGGAAAAGGGCCGGTCTTTGTCTCCAGGGGCTGTGGCCCTGAGTGGCCGGCTGCCTGCAAAATATCCGAACGGACGAGGATATGTCCCAGACCCAACCTGCCCCCACCTCAAACCTGTGCTGCCCTGAAAGTCCTAAGGGAACCCTACAAACTGACATCAGGAACCTGGGCTGGCCACTTTTCTTTCCCAGGGAAAAGGGCCGGTCTTTGTCTCCAGGGGCTGTGGCCCTGAGTGGCCGGCTGCCTGCAAAATATCCGAACGGACGAGGATATGTCCCAGACCCAACCTGCCCCCACCTCAAACCTGTGCTGCCCTGACAGTCCCAAGGGAACCCTACAAACTGACATCAGGAACCTGGGCTGGCCACTTTTCTTTCCCAGGGAAAAGGGCCGGTCTTTGTCTCCAGGGGCTGTGGCCCTGAGTGGCCGGCTGCCTGCAAAATATCCGAACGGACGAGGATATGTCCCAGACCCAACCTGCCCCCACCTCAAACCTGTGCTGCCCTGAAAGTCCTAAGGGAACCCTACAAACTGACATCAGGAACCTGGGCTGGCCACTTTTCTTTCCCAGGGAAAAGGGCCGGTCTTTGTCTCCAGGGGCTGTGGCCCTGAGTGGCCGGCTGCCTGCAAAATATCCGAACGGACGAGGATATGTCCCAGACCCAACCTGCCCCCACCTCAAACCTGTGCTGCCCTGACAGTCCAAAGAGAACCCTACAAACTGACATCAGGAACCTGGGCTGGACACTTTTCTTTCCCAGGGAAAAGGGCCGGTCTTTGTCTCCAGGGGCTGTGGCCCTGAGTGGCCGGCTGCCTGCAAAATATCCGAACGGACGAGGATATGTCCCAGACCCAACCTGCCCCCACCTCAAACCTGTGCTGCCCTGAAAGTCCTAAGGGAACCCTACAAACTGACATCAGGAACCTGGGCTGGCTACTTTTCTTTCCCAGGGAAAAGGGCCGGTCTTTGTCTCCAGGGGCTGTCGCCGGCTGAGTGGCCCTGAGTGGCCGGCTGCCTGCAAAATATCCGAACGGACGAGGATATGTCCCAGACCCAACCTGCCCCCACCTCAAACCTGTGCTGCCCTGAAAGTCCTAAGGGAACCCTACAAACTGACATCAGGAACCTGGGCTGGCCACTTTTCTTTCCCAGGGAAAAGGGCCGGTCTTTGTCTCCAGGGGCTGTGGCCCTGAGTGGCCGGCTGCCTGCAAAATATCCGAACGGACGAGGATATGTCCCAGACCCAACCTGCCCCCACCCCAAACCTGTGCGGCCCTGACAGTCCCAAGAGAACCCTACAAACTGACATCAGGAACCTGGGCTGGCCACTTTTCTTTCCCAGGGAAAAGGGCCGGTCTTTGTCTCCAGGGGCTGTGGCCCTGAGTGGCCGGCTGCCTGCAAAATATCCAAACGGACGAGGATATGTCCCAGACCCAACCTGCCCCCACCTCAAACCTGTGCTGCCCTGAAAGTCCTAAGGGAACCCTACAAACTGACATCAGGAAGCTGGGCTGGCCACTTTTCTTTCCCAGGGAAAAGGGCCGGTCTTTGTCTCCAGGGGCTGTGGCCCTGAGTGGCCGGCTGCCTGCAAAATATCCGAACGGACGAGGATATGTCCCAGACCCAACCTGCCCCCACCTCAAACCTGTGCTGCCCTGACAGTCCCAAGGGAACCCTACAAACTGACATCAGGAAGCTGGGCTGGCCACTTTTCTTTCCCAGGGAAAAGGGCCGGTCTTTGTCTCCAGGGGCTGTGGCCCTGAGTGGCCGGCTGCCTGCAAAATATCCGAACGGACGAGGATATGTCCCAGACCCAACCTGCCCCCACCTCAAACCTGTGCTGCCCTGACAGTCCCAAGGGAACCCTACAAACTGACATCAGGAACCTGGGCTGGACACTTTTCTTTCCCAGGGAAAAGGGCCGGTCTTTGTCTCCAGGGGCTGTGGCCCTGAGTGGCCGGCTGCCTGCAAAATATCCGAACGGACGAGGATATGTCCCAGACCCAACCTGCCCCCACCTCAAACCTGTGCTGCCCTGAAAGTCCTAAGGGAACCCTACAAACTGACATCAGGAAGCTGGGCTGGCCACTTTTCTTTCCCAGGGAAAAGGGCCGGTCTTTGTCTCCAGGGGCTGTGGCCCAGAGTGGCCGGCTGCCTGCAAAATATCCGAACGGACGAGGATATGTCCCAGACCCAACCTGCCCCCACCTCAAACCTGTGCTGCCCTGAAAGTCCTAAGAGAACCCTACAAACTGACATCAGGAACCTGGGCTGGCCACTTTTCTTTCCCAGGGAAAAGGGCCGGTGTTTGTCTCCAGGGGCTGTGGCCCTGAGTGGCCCTGAGTGGCCGGCTGCCTGCAAAATATCCGAACGGACGAGGATATGTCCCAGACCCAACCTGCCCCCACCTCAAACCTGTGCTGCCCTGACAGTCCCAAGGGAACCCTACAAACTGACATCAGGAACCTGGGCTGGACACTTTTCTTTCCCAGGGAAAAGGGCCGGTCTTTGTCTCCAGGGGCTGTGGCCCTGAGTGGCCGGCTGCCTGCAAAATATCCGAACGGACGAGGATATGTCCCAGACCCAACCTGCCCCCACCTCAAACCTGTGCTGCCCTGAAAGTCCTAAGGGAACCCTACAAACTGACATCAGGAAGCTGGGCTGGCCACTTTTCTTTCCCAGGGAAAAGGGCCGGTCTTTGTCTCCAGGGGCTGTGGCCCTGAGTGGCCGGCTGCCTGCAAAATATCCGAACGGACGAGGATATGTCCCAGACCCAACCTGCCCCCACCCCAAACCTGTGCGGCCCTGACAGTCCCAAGAGAACCCTACAAACTGACATCAGGAACCTGGGCTGGCCACTTTTCTTTCCCAGGGAAAAGGGCCGGTCTTTGTCTCCAGGGGCTGTGGCCCTGAGTGGCCGGCTGCCTGCAAAATATCCAAACGGACGAGGATATGTCCCAGACCCAACCTGCCCCCACCTCAAACCTGTGCTGCCCTGAAAGTCCTAAGGGAACCCTACAAACTGACATCAGGAAGCTGGGCTGGCCACTTTTCTTTCCCAGGGAAAAGGGCCGGTCTTTGTCTCCAGGGGCTGTGGCCCTGAGTGGCCGGCTGCCTGCAAAATATCCGAACGGACGAGGATATGTCCCAGACCCAACCTGCCCCCACCTCAAACCTGTGCTGCCCTGACAGTCCCAAGGGAACCCTACAAACTGACATCAGGAAGCTGGGCTGGCCACTTTTCTTTCCCAGGGAAAAGGGCCGGTCTTTGTCTCCAGGGGCTGTGGCCCTGAGTGGCCGGCTGCCTGCAAAATATCCGAACGGACGAGGATATGTCCCAGACCCAACCTGCCCCCACCTCAAACCTGTGCTGCCCTGACAGTCCCAAGGGAACCCTACAAACTGACATCAGGAACCTGGGCTGGACACTTTTCTTTCCCAGGGAAAAGGGCCGGTCTTTGTCTCCAGGGGCTGTGGCCCTGAGTGGCCGGCTGCCTGCAAAATATCCGAACGGACGAGGATATGTCCCAGACCCAACCTGCCCCCACCTCAAACCTGTGCTGCCCTGAAAGTCCTAAGAGAACCCTACAAACTGACATCAGGAACCTGGGCTGGCCACTTTTCTTTCCCAGGGAAAAGGGCCGGTGTTTGTCTCCAGGGGCTGTGGCCCTGAGTGGCCCTGAGTGGCCGGCTGCCTGCAAAATATCCGAACGGACGAGGATATGTCCCAGACCCAACCTGCCCCCACCTCAAACCTGTGCTGCCCTGACAGTCCCAAGGGAACCCTACAAACTGACATCAGGAACCTGGGCTGGACACTTTTCTTTCCCAGGGAAAAGGGCCGGTCTTTGTCTCCAGGGGCTGTGGCCCTGAGTGGCCGGCTGCCTGCAAAATATCCGAACGGACGAGGATATGTCCCAGACCCAACCTGCCCCCACCTCAAACCTGTGCTGCCCTGAAAGTCCTAAGGGAACCCTACAAACTGACATCAGGAAGCTGGGCTGGCCACTTTTCTTTCCCAGGGAAAAGGGCCGGTCTTTGTCTCCAGGGGCTGTGGCCCTGAGTGGCCGGCTGCCTGCAAAATATCCGAACGGACGAGGATATGTCCCAGACCCAACCTGCCCCCACCCCAAACCTGTGCGGCCCTGACAGTCCCAAGAGAACCCTACAAACTGACATCAGGAACCTGGGCTGGCCACTTTTCTTTCCCAGGGAAAAGGGCCGGTCTTTGTCTCCAGGGGCTGTGGCCCTGAGTGGCCGGCTGCCTGCAAAATATCCAAACGGACGAGGATATGTCCCAGACCCAACCTGCCCCCACCTCAAACCTGTGCTGCCCTGAAAGTCCTAAGGGAACCCTACAAACTGACATCAGGAAGCTGGGCTGGCCACTTTTCTTTCCCAGGGAAAAGGGCCGGTCTTTGTCTCCAGGGGCTGTGGCCCTGAGTGGCCGGCTGCCTGCAAAATATCCGAACGGACGAGGATATGTCCCAGACCCAACCTGCCCCCACCTCAAACCTGTGCTGCCCTGACAGTCCCAAGGGAACCCTACAAACTGACATCAGGAAGCTGGGCTGGCCACTTTTCTTTCCCAGGGAAAAGGGCCGGTCTTTGTCTCCAGGGGCTGTGGCCCTGAGTGGCCGGCTGCCTGCAAAATATCCGAACGGACGAGGATATGTCCCAGACCCAACCTGCCCCCACCTCAAACCTGTGCTGCCCTGACAGTCCCAAGGGAACCCTACAAACTGACATCAGGAAGCTGGGCTGGCCACTTTTCTTTCCCAGGGAAAAGGGCCGGTCTTTGTCTCCAGGGGCTGTGGCCCTGAGTGGCCGGCTGCCTGCAAAATATCCGAACGGACGAGGATATGTCCCAGACCCAACCTGCCCCCACCTCAAACCTGTGCTGCCCTGACAGTCCCAAGGGAACCCTACAAACTGACATCAGGAACCTGGGCTGGACACTTTTCTTTCCCAGGGAAAAGGGCCGGTCTTTGTCTCCAGGGGCTGTGGCCCTGAGTGGCCGGCTGCCTGCAAAATATCCGAACGGACGAGGATATGTCCCAGACCCAACCTGCCCCCACCTCAAACCTGTGCTGCCCTGAAAGTCCTAAGGGAACCCTACAAACTGACATCAGGAAGCTGGGCTGGCCACTTTTCTTTCCCAGGGAAAAGGGCCGGTCTTTGTCTCCAGGGGCTGTGGCCCTGAGTGGCCGGCTGCCTGCAAAATATCCGAACGGACGAGGATATGTCCCAGACCCAACCTGCCCCCACCTCAAACCTGTGCTGCCCTGACAGTCCCAAGGGAACCCTACAAACTGACATCAGGAAGCTGGGCTGGCCACTTTTCTTTCCCAGGGAAAAGGGCCGGTCTTTGTCTCCAGGGGCTGTGGCCCTGAGTGGCCGGCTGCCTGCAAAATATCCAAACGGACGAGGATATGTCCCAGACCCAACCTGCCCCCACCTCAAACCTGTGCTGCCCTGAAAGTCCTAAGGGAACCCTACAAACTGACATCAGGAAGCTGGGCTGGCCACTTTTCTTTCCCAGGGAAAAGGGCCGGTCTTTGTCTCCAGGGGCTGTGGCCCTGAGTGGCCGGCTGCCTGCAAAATATCCGAACGGACGAGGATATGTCCCAGACCCAACCTGCCCCCACCTCAAACCTGTGCTGCCCTGACAGTCCCAAGGGAACCCTACAAACTGACATCAGGAAGCTGGGCTGGCCACTTTTCTTTCCCAGGGAAAAGGGCCGGTCTTTGTCTCCAGGGGCTGTGGCCCTGAGTGGCCGGCTGCCTGCAAAATATCCGAACGGACGAGGATATGTCCCAGACCCAACCTGCCCCCACCTCAAACCTGTGCTGCCCTGACAGTCCCAAGGGAACCCTACAAACTGACATCAGGAACCTGGGCTGGACACTTTTCTTTCCCAGGGAAAAGGGCCGGTCTTTGTCTCCAGGGGCTGTGGCCCTGAGTGGCCGGCTGCCTGCAAAATATCCGAACGGACGAGGATATGTCCCAGACCCAACCTGCCCCCACCTCAAACCTGTGCTGCCCTGAAAGTCCTAAGGGAACCCTACAAACTGACATCAGGAAGCTGGGCTGGCCACTTTTCTTTCCCAGGGAAAAGGGCCGGTCTTTGTCTCCAGGGGCTGTGGCCCTGAGTGGCCGGCTGCCTGCAAAATATCCGAACGGACGAGGATATGTCCCAGACCCAACCTGCCCCCACCTCAAACCTGTGCTGCCCTGACAGTCCAAAGAGAACCCTACAAACTGACATCAGGAAGCTGGGCTGGCCACTTTTCTTTCCCAGGGAAAAGGGCCGGTCTTTGTCTCCAGGGGCTGTGGCCCTGAGTGGCCGGCTGCCTGCAAAATATCCGAACGGACGAGGATATGTCCCAGACCCAACCTGCCCCCACCCCAAACCTGTGCGGCCCTGACAGTCCCAAGAGAACCCTACAAACTGACATCAGGAACCTGGGCTGGCCACTTTTCTTTCCCAGGGAAAAGGGCCGGTCTTTGTCTCCAGGGGCTGTGGCCCTGAGTGGCCGGCTGCCTGCAAAATATCCAAACGGACGAGGATATGTCCCAGACCCAACCTGCCCCCACCTCAAACCTGTGCTGCCCTGAAAGTCCTAAGGGAACCCTACAAACTGACATCAGGAAGCTGGGCTGGCCACTTTTCTTTCCCAGGGAAAAGGGCCGGTCTTTGTCTCCAGGGGCTGTGGCCCTGAGTGGCCGGCTGCCTGCAAAATATCCGAACGGACGAGGATATGTCCCAGACCCAACCTGCCCCCACCTCAAACCTGTGCTGCCCTGACAGTCCCAAGGGAACCCTACAAACTGACATCAGGAAGCTGGGCTGGCCACTTTTCTTTCCCAGGGAAAAGGGCCGGTCTTTGTCTCCAGGGGCTGTGGCCCTGAGTGGCCGGCTGCCTGCAAAATATCCGAACGGACGAGGATATGTCCCAGACCCAACCTGCCCCCACCTCAAACCTGTGCTGCCCTGACAGTCCCAAGGGAACCCTACAAACTGACATCAGGAAGCTGGGCTGGCCACTTTTCTTTCCCAGGGAAAAGGGCCGGTCTTTGTCTCCAGGGGCTGTGGCCCTGAGTGGCCGGCTGCCTGCAAAATATCCGAACGGACGAGGATATGTCCCAGACCCAACCTGCCCCCACCTCAAACCTGTGCTGCCCTGACAGTCCCAAGGGAACCCTACAAACTGACATCAGGAACCTGGGCTGGCCACTTTTCTTTCCCAGGGAAAAGGGCCGGTCTTTGTCTCCAGGGGCTGTGGCCCTGAGTGGCCGGCTGCCTGCAAAATATCCAAACGGACGAGGATATGTCCCAGACCCAACCTGCCCCCACCTCAAACCTGTGCTGCCCTGAAAGTCCTAAGGGAACCCTACAAACTGACATCAGGAAGCTGGGCTGGCCACTTTTCTTTCCCAGGGAAAAGGGCCGGTCTTTGTCTCCAGGGGCTGTGGCCCTGAGTGGCCGGCTGCCTGCAAAATATCCGAACGGACGAGGATATGTCCCAGACCCAACCTGCCCCCACCTCAAACCTGTGCTGCCCTGACAGTCCCAAGGGAACCCTACAAACTGACATCAGGAAGCTGGGCTGGCCACTTTTCTTTCCCAGGGAAAAGGGCCGGTCTTTGTCTCCAGGGGCTGTGGCCCTGAGTGGCCGGCTGCCTGCAAAATATCCAAACGGACGAGGATATGTCCCAGACCCAACCTGCCCCCACCTCAAACCTGTGCTGCCCTGAAAGTCCTAAGGGAACCCTACAAACTGACATCAGGAAGCTGGGCTGGCCACTTTTCTTTCCCAGGGAAAAGGGCCGGTCTTTGTCTCCAGGGGCTGTGGCCCTGAGTGGCCGGCTGCCTGCAAAATATCCGAACGGACGAGGATATGTCCCAGACCCAACCTGCCCCCACCTCAAACCTGTGCTGCCCTGACAGTCCCAAGGGAACCCTACAAACTGACATCAGGAAGCTGGGCTGGCCACTTTTCTTTCCCAGGGAAAAGGGCCGGTCTTTGTCTCCAGGGGCTGTGGCCCTGAGTGGCCGGCTGCCTGCAAAATATCCGAACGGACGAGGATATGTCCCAGACCCAACCTGCCCCCACCTCAAACCTGTGCTGCCCTGACAGTCCCAAGGGAACCCTACAAACTGACATCAGGAACCTGGGCTGGACACTTTTCTTTCCCAGGGAAAAGGGCCGGTCTTTGTCTCCAGGGGCTGTGGCCCTGAGTGGCCGGCTGCCTGCAAAATATCCGAACGGACGAGGATATGTCCCAGACCCAACCTGCCCCCACCTCAAACCTGTGCTGCCCTGAAAGTCCTAAGGGAACCCTACAAACTGACATCAGGAAGCTGGGCTGGCCACTTTTCTTTCCCAGGGAAAAGGGCCGGTCTTTGTCTCCAGGGGCTGTGGCCCTGAGTGGCCGGCTGCCTGCAAAATATCCAAACGGACGAGGATATGTCCCAGACCCAACCTGCCCCCACCTCAAACCTGTGCTGCCCTGACAGTCCAAAGAGAACCCTACAAACTGACATCAGGAAGCTGGGCTGGCCACTTTTCTTTCCCAGGGAAAAGGGCCGGTCTTTGTCTCCAGGGGCTGTGGCCCTGAGTGGCCGGCTGCCTGCAAAATATCCGAACGGACGAGGATATGTCCCAGACCCAACCTGCCCCCACCTCAAACCTGTGCTGCCCTGACAGTCCCAAGGGAACCCTACAAACTGACATCAGGAACCTGGGCTGGACACTTTTCTTTCCCAGGGAAAAGGGCCGGTCTTTGTCTCCAGGGGCTGTGGCCCTGAGTGGCCGGCTGCCTGCAAAATATCCGAACGGACGAGGATATGTCCCAGACCCAACCTGCCCCCACCTCAAACCTGTGCTGCCCTGAAAGTCCTAAGGGAACCCTACAAACTGACATCAGGAAGCTGGGCTGGCCACTTTTCTTTCCCAGGGAAAAGGGCCGGTCTTTGTCTCCAGGGGCTGTGGCCCAGAGTGGCCGGCTGCCTGCAAAATATCCGAACGGACGAGGATATGTCCCAGACCCAACCTGCCCCCACCTCAAACCTGTGCTGCCCTGAAAGTCCTAAGAGAACCCTACAAACTGACATCAGGAACCTGGGCTGGCCACTTTTCTTTCCCAGGGAAAAGGGCCGGTGTTTGTCTCCAGGGGCTGTGGCCCTGAGTGGCCCTGAGTGGCCGGCTGCCTGCAAAATATCCGAACGGACGAGGATATGTCCCAGACCCAACCTGCCCCCACCTCAAACCTGTGCTGCCCTGACAGTCCCAAGGGAACCCTACAAACTGACATCAGGAAGCTGGGCTGGACACTTTTCTTTCCCAGGGAAAAGGGCCGGTCTTTGTCTCCAGGGGCTGTGGCCCTGAGTGGCCGGCTGCCTGCAAAATATCCAAACGGACGAGGATATGTCCCAGACCCAACCTGCCCCCACCTCAAACCTGTGCTGCCCTGACAGTCCCAAGGGAACCCTACAAACTGACATCAGGAACCTGGGCTGGCCACTTTTCTTTCCCAGGGAAAAGGGCCGGTCTTTGTCTCCAGGGGCTGTGGCCCTGAGTGGCCGGCTGCCTGCAAAATATCCGAACGGACGAGGATATGTCCCAGACCCAACCTGCCCCCACCCCAAACCTGTGCGGCCCTGACAGTCCCAAGAGAACCCTACAAACTGACATCAGGAAGCTGGGCTGGCCACTTTTCTTTCCCAGGGAAAAGGGCCGGTCTTTGTCTCCAGGGGCTGTGGCCCTGAGTGGCCGGCTGCCTGCAAAATATCCAAACGGACGAGGATATGTCCCAGACCCAACCTGCCCCCACCTCAAACCTGTGCTGCCCTGAAAGTCCTAAGGGAACCCTACAAACTGACATCAGGAAGCTGGGCTGGCCACTTTTCTTTCCCAGGGAAAAGGGCCGGTCTTTGTCTCCAGGGGCTGTGGCCCTGAGTGGCCGGCTGCCTGCAAAATATCCGAACGGACGAGGATATGTCCCAGACCCAACCTGCCCCCACCTCAAACCTGTGCTGCCCTGAAAGTCCTAAGGGAACCCTACAAACTGACATCAGGAAGCTGGGCTGGCCACTTTTCTTTCCCAGGGAAAAGGGCCGGTCTTTGTCTCCAGGGGCTGTGGCCCTGAGTGGCCGGCTGCCTGCAAAATATCCGAACGGACGAGGATATGTCCCAGACCCAACCTGCCCCCACCTCAAACCTGTGCTGCCCTGACAGTCCAAAGAGAACCCTACAAACTGACATCAGGAAGCTGGGCTGGCCACTTTTCTTTCCCAGGGAAAAGGGCCGGTCTTTGTCTCCAGGGGCTGTGGCCCTGAGTGGCCGGCTGCCTGCAAAATATCCGAACGGACGAGGATATGTCCCAGACCCAACCTGCCCCCACCTCAAACCTGTGCTGCCCTGACAGTCCCAAGGGAACCCTACAAACTGACATCAGGAACCTGGGCTGGACACTTTTCTTTCCCAGGGAAAAGGGCCGGTCTTTGTCTCCAGGGGCTGTGGCCCTGAGTGGCCGGCTGCCTGCAAAATATCCGAACGGACGAGGATATGTCCCAGACCCAACCTGCCCCCACCTCAAACCTGTGCTGCCCTGAAAGTCCTAAGGGAACCCTACAAACTGACATCAGGAAGCTGGGCTGGCCACTTTTCTTTCCCAGGGAAAAGGGCCGGTCTTTGTCTCCAGGGGCTGTGGCCCAGAGTGGCCGGCTGCCTGCAAAATATCCGAACGGACGAGGATATGTCCCAGACCCAACCTGCCCCCACCTCAAACCTGTGCTGCCCTGAAAGTCCTAAGAGAACCCTACAAACTGACATCAGGAACCTGGGCTGGCCACTTTTCTTTCCCAGGGAAAAGGGCCGGTCTTTGTCTCCAGGGGCTGTGGCCCTGAGTGGCCCTGAGTGGCCGGCTGCCTGCAAAATATCCGAACGGACGAGGATATGTCCCAGACCCAACCTGCCCCCACCTCAAACCTGTGCTGCCCTGAAAGTCCTAAGGGAACCCTACAAACTGACATCAGGAAGCTGGGCTGGCCACTTTTCTTTCCCAGGGAAAAGGGCCGGTCTTTGTCTCCAGGGGCTGTGGCCCTGAGTGGCCGGCTGCCTGCAAAATATCCGAACGGACGAGGATATGTCCCAGACCCAACCTGCCCCCACCTCAAACCTGTGCTGCCCTGAAAGTCCTAAGGGAACCCTACAAACTGACATCAGGAACCTGGGCTAGCCACTTTTCTTTCCCAGGGAAAAGGGCCGGTCTTTGTCTCCAGGGGCTGTGGCCGGCTGAGTGGCCCTGAGTGGCCGGCTGCCTGCAAAATATCCGAACGGACGAGGATATGTCCCAGACCCAACCTGCCCCCACCTCAAACCTGTGCTGCCCTGAAAGTCCTAAGGGAACCCTACAAACTGACATCAGGAAGCTGGGCTGGCCACTTTTCTTTCCCAGGGAAAAGGGCCGGTCTTTGTCTCCAGGGGCTGTGGCCCTGAGTGGCCGGCTGCCTGCAAAATATCCGAACGGACGAGGATATGTCCCAGACCCAACCTGCCCCCACCTCAAACCTGTGCTGCCCTGACAGTCCCAAGGGAACCCTACAAACTGACATCAGGAACCTGGGCTGGCCACTTTTCTTTCCCAGGGAAAAGGGCCGGTCTTTGTCTCCAGGGGCTGTGGCCCTGAGTGGCCGGCTGCCTGCAAAATATCCGAACGGACGAGGATATGTCCCAGACCCAACCTGCCCCCACCTCAAACCTGTGCTGCCCTGAAAGTCCTAAGGGAACCCTACAAACTGACATCAGGAACCTGGGCTGGACACTTTTCTTTCCCAGGGAAAAGGGCCGGTCTTTGTCTCCAGGGGCTGTGGCCCTGAGTGGCCGGCTGCCTGCAAAATATCCGAACGGACGAGGATATGTCCCAGACCCAACCTGCCCCCACCTCAAACCTGTGCTGCCCTGAAAGTCCTAAGGGAACCCTACAAACTGACATCAGGAAGCTGGGCTGGCCACTTTTCTTTCCCAGGGAAAAGGGCCGGTCTTTGTCTCCAGGGGCTGTGGCCCTGAGTGGCCGGCTGCCTGCAAAATATCCGAACGGACGAGGATATGTCCCAGACCCAACCTGCCCCCACCTCAAACCTGTGCTGCCCTGACAGTCCCAAGGGAACCCTACAAACTGACATCAGGAACCTGGGCTGGACACTTTTCTTTCCCAGGGAAAAGGGCCGGTCTTTGTCTCCAGGGGCTGTGGCCCTGAGTGGCCGGCTGCCTGCAAAATATCCGAACGGACGAGGATATGTCCCAGACCCAACCTGCCCCCACCTCAAACCTGTGCTGCCCTGACAGTCCCAAGGGAACCCTACAAACTGACATCAGGAACCTGGGCTGGACACTTTTCTTTCCCAGGGAAAAGGGCCGGTCTTTGTCTCCAGGGGCTGTGGCCCTGAGTGGCCGGCTGCCTGCAAAATATCCGAACGGACGAGGATATGTCCCAGACCCAACCTGCCCCCACCTCAAACCTGTGCTGCCCTGAAAGTCCTAAGGGAACCCTACAAACTGACATCAGGAAGCTGGGCTGGCCACTTTTCTTTCCCAGGGAAAAGGGCCGGTCTTTGTCTCCAGGGGCTGTGGCCCTGAGTGGCCGGCTGCCTGCAAAATATCCGAACGGACGAGGATATGTCCCAGACCCAACCTGCCCCCACCTCAAACCTGTGCTGCCCTGAAAGTCCTAAGGGAACCCTACAAACTGACATCAGGAACCTGGGCTAGCCACTTTTCTTTCCCAGGGAAAAGGGCCGGTCTTTGTCTCCAGGGGCTGTGGCCGGCTGAGTGGCCCTGAGAGGCCGGCTGCCTGCAAAATATCCGAACGGACGAGGATATGTCCCAGACCCAACCTGCCCCCACCTCAAACCTGTGCTGCCCTGAAAGTCCTAAGGGAACCCTACAAACTGACATCAGGAACCTGGGCTGGACACTTTTCTTTCCCAGGGAAAAGGGCCGGTCTTTGTCTCCAGCGGCTGTGGCCCTGAGTGGCCGGCTGCCTGCAAAATATCCGAACGGACGAGGATATGTCCCAGACCCAACCTGCCCCCACCTCAAACCTGTGCTGCCCTGACAGTCCCAAGGGAACCCTACAAACTGACATCAGGAACCTGGGCTGGCCACTTTTCTTTCCCAGGGAAAAGGGCCGGTCTTTGTCTCCAGCGGCTGTGGCCCTGAGTGGCCGGCTGCCTGCAAAATATCCGAACGGACGAGGATATGTCCCAGACCCAACCTGCCCCCACCTCAAACCTGTGCTGCCCTGAAAGTCCTAAGGGAACCCTACAAACTGACATCAGGAAGCTGGGCTGGCCACTTTTCTTTCCCAGGGAAAAGGGCCCGTCTTTGTCTCCAGGGGCTGTCGCCGGCTGAGTGGCCCTGAGTGGCCGGCTGCCTGCAAAATATCCGAACGGACGAGGATATGTCCCAGACCCAACCTGCCCCCACCTCAAACCTGTGCTGCCCTGAAAGTCCTAAGGGAACCCTACAAACTGACATCAGGAACCTGGGCTGGCCACTTTTCTTTCCCAGGGAAAAGGGCCGGTCTTTGTCTCCAGGGGCTGTGGCCCTGAGTGGCCGGCTGCCTGCAAAATATCCGAACGGACGAGGATATGTCCCAGACCCAACCTGCCCCCACCCCAAACCTGTGCGGCCCTGACAGTCCCAAGAGAACCCTACAAACTGACATCAGGAACCTGGGCTGGCCACTTTTCTTTCCCAGGGAAAAGGGCCGGTCTTTGTCTCCAGGGGCTGTGGCCCTGAGTGGCCGGCTGCCTGCAAAATATCCAAACGGACGAGGATATGTCCCAGACCCAACCTGCCCCCACCTCAAACCTGTGCTGCCCTGAAAGTCCTAAGGGAACCCTACAAACTGACATCAGGAACCTGGGCTGGCCACTTTTCTTTCCCAGGGAAAAGGGCCGGTCTTTGTCTCCAGGGGCTGTGGCCCTGAGTGGCCGGCTGCCTGCAAAATATCCGAACGGACGAGGATATGTCCCAGACCCAACCTGCCCCCACCTCAAACCTGTGCTGCCCTGACAGTCCCAAGGGAACCCTACAAACTGACATCAGGAAGCTGGGCTGGCCACTTTTCTTTCCCAGGGAAAAGGGCCGGTCTTTGTCTCCAGGGGCTGTGGCCCTGAGTGGCCGGCTGCCTGCAAAATATCCGAACGGACGAGGATATGTCCCAGACCCAACCTGCCCCCACCTCAAACCTGTGCTGCCCTGACAGTCCCAAGGGAACCCTACAAACTGACATCAGGAACCTGGGCTGGCCACTTTTCTTTCCCAGGGAAAAGGGCCGGTCTTTGTCTCCAGGGGCTGTGGCCCTGAGTGGCCGGCTGCCTGCAAAATATCCGAACGGACGAGGATATGTCCCAGACCCAACCTGCCCCCACCTCAAACCTGTGCTGC
Source organism: Anomalospiza imberbis (assembly GCF_031753505.1). NCBI lineage: Eukaryota > Metazoa > Chordata > Aves > Passeriformes > Viduidae > Anomalospiza > Anomalospiza imberbis. The sequence continues at coordinate 40,909 of NW_027099984.1, forward strand.
CCTGAAAGTCCTAAGGGAACCCTACAAACTGACATCAGGAAGCTGGGCTGGCCACTTTTCTTTCCCAGGGAAAAGGGCCGGTCTTTGTCTCCAGGGGCTGTGGCCCTGAGTGGCCGGCTGCCTGCAAAATATCCGAACGGACGAGGATATGTCCCAGACCCAACCTGCCCCCACCTCAAACCTGTGCTGCCCTGACAGTCCCAAGGGAACCCTACAAACTGACATCAGGAACCTGGGCTGGACACTTTTCTTTCCCAGGGAAAAGGGCCGGTCTTTGTCTCCAGGGGCTGTGGCCCTGAGTGGCCGGCTGCCTGCAAAATATCCGAACGGACGAGGATATGTCCCAGACCCAACCTGCCCCCACCTCAAACCTGTGCTGCCCTGAAAGTCCTAAGGGAACCCTACAAACTGACATCAGGAAGCTGGGCTGGCCACTTTTCTTTCCCAGGGAAAAGGGCCGGTCTTTGTCTCCAGGGGCTGTGGCCCTGAGTGGCCGGCTGCCTGCAAAATATCCGAACGGACGAGGATATGTCCCAGACCCAACCTGCCCCCACCTCAAACCTGTGCTGCCCTGAAAGTCCTAAGGGAACCCTACAAACTGACATCAGGAACCTGGGCTAGCCACTTTTCTTTCCCAGGGAAAAGGGCCGGTCTTTGTCTCCAGGGGCTGTGGCCGGCTGAGTGGCCCTGAGAGGCCGGCTGCCTGCAAAATATCCGAACGGACGAGGATATGTCCCAGACCCAACCTGCCCCCACCTCAAACCTGTGCTGCCCTGAAAGTCCTAAGGGAACCCTACAAACTGACATCAGGAACCTGGGCTGGCCACTTTTCTTTCCCAGGGAAAAGGGCCGGTCTTTGTCTCCAGGGGCTGTGGCCCTGAGTGGCCGGCTGCCTGCAAAATATCCGAACGGACGAGGATATGTCCCAGACCCAACCTGCCCCCACCCCAAACCTGTGCGGCCCTGACAGTCCCAAGAGAACCCTACAAACTGACATCAGGAACCTGGGCTGGCCACTTTTCTTTCCCAGGGAAAAGGGCTGGTCTTTGTCTCCAGGGGCTGTGGCCCTGAGTGGCCGGCTGCCTGCAAAATATCCGAACGGACGAGGATATGTCCCAGACCCAACCTGCCCCCACCTCAAACCTGTGCTGCCCTGAAAGTCCTAAGGGAACCCTACAAACTGACATCAGGAAGCTGGGCTGGCCACTTTTCTTTCCCAGGGAAAAGGGCCGGTCTTTGTCTCCAGGGGCTGTGGCCCTGAGTGGCCGGCTGCCTGCAAAATATCCGAACGGACGAGGATATGTCCCAGACCCAACCTGCCCCCACCTCAAACCTGTGCTGCCCTGAAAGTCCTAAGGGAACCCTACAAACTGACATCAGGAACCTGGGCTAGCCACTTTTCTTTCCCAGGGAAAAGGGCCGGTCTTTGTCTCCAGGGGCTGTGGCCCTGAGTGGCCGGCTGCCTGCAAAATATCCGAACGGACGAGGATATGTCCCAGACCCAACCTGCCCCCACCCCAAACCTGTGCGGCCCTGACAGTCCCAAGAGAACCCTACAAACTGACATCAGGAACCTGGGCTGGCCACTTTTCTTTCCCAGGGAAAAGGGCCGGTCTTTGTCTCCAGCGGCTGTGGCCCTGAGTGGCCGGCTGCCTGCAAAATATCCGAACGGACGAGGATATGTCCCAGACCCAACCTGCCCCCACCTCAAACCTGTGCTGCCCTGAAAGTCCTAAGGGAACCCTACAAACTGACATCAGGAAGCTGGGCTGGCCACTTTTCTTTCCCAGGGAAAAGGGCCGGTCTTTGTCTCCAGGGGCTGTCGCCGGCTGAGTGGCCCTGAGTGGCCGGCTGCCTGCAAAATATCCGAACGGACGAGGATATGTCCCAGACCCAACCTGCCCCCACCTCAAACCTGTGCTGCCCTGAAAGTCCTAAGAGAACCCTACAAACTGACATCAGGAACCTGGGCTGGCCACTTTTCTTTCCCAGGGAAAAGGGCCGGTCTTTGTCTCCAGGGGCTGTGGCCCTGAGTGGCCGGCTGCCTGCAAAATATCCGAACGGACGAGGATATGTCCCAGACCCAACCTGCCCCCACCCCAAACCTGTGCGGCCCTGACAGTCCCAAGAGAACCCTACAAACTGACATCAGGAAGCTGGGCTGGCCACTTTTCTTTCCCAGGGAAAAGGGCCGGTCTTTGTCTCCAGGGGCTGTGGCCCTGAGTGGCCGGCTGCCTGCAAAATATCCGAACGGACGAGGATATGTCCCAGACCCAACCTGCCCCCACCTCAAACCTGTGCTGCCCTGAAAGTCCTAAGGGAACCCTACAAACTGACATCAGGAAGCTGGGCTGGCCACTTTTCTTTCCCAGGGAAAAGGGCCGGTCTTTGTCTCCAGGGGCTGTGGCCCTGAGTGGCCGGCTGCCTGCAAAATATCCGAACGGACGAGGATATGTCCCAGACCCAACCTGCCCCCACCTCAAACCTGTGCTGCCCTGACAGTCCAAAGAGAACCCTACAAACTGACATCAGGAAGCTGGGCTGGCCACTTTTCTTTCCCAGGGAAAAGGGCCGGTCTTTGTCTCCAGGGGCTGTGGCCCTGAGTGGCCGGCTGCCTGCAAAATATCCGAACGGACGAGGATATGTCCCAGACCCAACCTGCCCCCACCTCAAACCTGTGCTGCCCTGACAGTCCCAAGGGAACCCTACAAACTGACATCAGGAACCTGGGCTGGACACTTTTCTTTCCCAGGGAAAAGGGCCGGTCTTTGTCTCCAGGGGCTGTGGCCCTGAGTGGCCGGCTGCCTGCAAAATATCCGAACGGACGAGGATATGTCCCAGACCCAACCTGCCCCCACCTCAAACCTGTGCTGCCCTGAAAGTCCTAAGGGAACCCTACAAACTGACATCAGGAAGCTGGGCTGGCCACTTTTCTTTCCCAGGGAAAAGGGCCCGTCTTTGTCTCCAGGGGCTGTGGCCCTGAGTGGCCGGCTGCCTGCAAAATATCCGAACGGACGAGGATATGTCCCAGACCCAACCTGCCCCCACCTCAAACCTGTGCTGCCCTGACAGTCCCAAGGGAACCCTACAAACTGACATCAGGAACCTGGGCTGGACACTTTTCTTTCCCAGGGAAAAGGGCCGGTCTTTGTCTCCAGGGGCTGTGGCCCTGAGTGGCCGGCTGCCTGCAAAATATCCGAACGGACGAGGATATGTCCCAGACCCAACCTGCCCCCACCTCAAACCTGTGCTGCCCTGAAAGTCCTAAGGGAACCCTACAAACTGACATCAGGAAGCTGGGCTGGCCACTTTTCTTTCCCAGGGAAAAGGGCCCGTCTTTGTCTCCAGGGGCTGTGGCCCTGAGTGGCCGGCTGCCTGCAAAATATCCAAACGGACGAGGATATGTCCCAGACCCAACCTGCCCCCACCTCAAACCTGTGCTGCCCTGAAAGTCCTAAGGGAACCCTACAAACTGACATCAGGAACCTGGGCTAGCCACTTTTCTTTCCCAGGGAAAAGGGCCGGTCTTTGTCTCCAGGGGCTGTGGCCGGCTGAGTGGCCCTGAGAGGCCGGCTGCCTGCAAAATATCCGAACGGACGAGGATATGTCCCAGACCCAACCTGCCCCCACCTCAAACCTGTGCTGCCCTGAAAGTCCTAAGGGAACCCTACAAACTGACATCAGGAACCTGGGCTGGCCACTTTTCTTTCCCAGGGAAAAGGGCCGGTCTTTGTCTCCAGGGGCTGTGGCCCTGAGTGGCCGGCTGCCTGCAAAATATCCGAACGGACGAGGATATGTCCCAGACCCAACCTGCCCCCACCCCAAACCTGTGCGGCCCTGACAGTCCCAAGAGAACCCTACAAACTGACATCAGGAACCTGGGCTGGCCACTTTTCTTTCCCAGGGAAAAGGGCCGGTCTTTGTCTCCAGGGGCTGTGGCCCTGAGTGGCCGGCTGCCTGCAAAATATCCGAACGGACGAGGATATGTCCCAGACCCAACCTGCCCCCACCTCAAACCTGTGCTGCCCTGAAAGTCCTAAGGGAACCCTACAAACTGACATCAGGAAGCTGGGCTGGCCACTTTTCTTTCCCAGGGAAAAGGGCCGGTCTTTGTCTCCAGGGGCTGTGGCCCTGAGTGGCCGGCTGCCTGCAAAATATCCGAACGGACGAGGATATGTCCCAGACCCAACCTGCCCCCACCTCAAACCTGTGCTGCCCTGAAAGTCCTAAGGGAACCCTACAAACTGACATCAGGAACCTGGGCTAGCCACTTTTCTTTCCCAGGGAAAAGGGCTGGTCTTTGTCTCCAGGGGCTGTGGCCGGCTGAGTGGCCCTGAGAGGCCGGCTGCCTGCAAAATATCCGAACGGACGAGGATATGTCCCAGACCCAACCTGCCCCCACCTCAAACCTGTGCTGCCCTGAAAGTCCTAAGGGAACCCTACAAACTGACATCAGGAACCTGGGCTGGCCACTTTTCTTTCCCAGGGAAAAGGGCCGGTCTTTGTCTCCAGGGGCTGTGGCCCTGAGTGGCCGGCTGCCTGCAAAATATCCGAACGGACGAGGATATGTCCCAGACCCAACCTGCCCCCACCCCAAACCTGTGCGGCCCTGACAGTCCCAAGAGAACCCTACAAACTGACATCAGGAACCTGGGCTGGCCACTTTTCTTTCCCAGGGAAAAGGGCCGGTCTTTGTCTCCAGGGGCTGTGGCCCTGAGTGGCCGGCTGCCTGCAAAATATCCGAACGGACGAGGATATGTCCCAGACCCAACCTGCCCCCACCTCAAACCTGTGCTGCCCTGACAGTCCAAAGAGAACCCTACAAACTGACATCAGGAAGCTGGGCTGGCCACTTTTCTTTCCCAGGGAAAAGGGCCGGTCTTTGTCTCCAGGGGCTGTGGCCCTGAGTGGCCGGCTGCCTGCAAAATATCCGAACGGACGAGGATATGTCCCAGACCCAACCTGCCCCCACCTCAAACCTGTGCTGCCCTGACAGTCCCAAGGGAACCCTACAAACTGACATCAGGAACCTGGGCTGGCCACTTTTCTTTCCCAGGGAAAAGGGCCGGTCTTTGTCTCCAGGGGCTGTGGCCCTGAGTGGCCGGCTGCCTGCAAAATATCCGAACGGACGAGGATATGTCCCAGACCCAACCTGCCCCCACCTCAAACCTGTGCTGCCCTGAAAGTCCTAAGGGAACCCTACAAACTGACATCAGGAAGCTGGGCTGGCCACTTTTCTTTCCCAGGGAAAAGGGCCGGTCTTTGTCTCCAGGGGCTGTGGCCCTGAGTGGCCGGCTGCCTGCAAAATATCCGAACGGACGAGGATATGTCCCAGACCCAACCTGCCCCCACCTCAAACCTGTGCTGCCCTGAAAGTCCTAAGGGAACCCTACAAACTGACATCAGGAACCTGGGCTGGCCACTTTTCTTTCCCAGGGAAAAGGGCCGGTCTTTGTCTCCAGGGGCTGTGGCCCTGAGTGGCCGGCTGCCTGCAAAATATCCGAACGGACGAGGATATGTCCCAGACCCAACCTGCCCCCACCTCAAACCTGTGCTGCCCTGAAAGTCCTAAGGGAACCCTACAAACTGACATCAGGAACCTGGGCTGGCCACTTTTCTTTCCCAGGGAAAAGGGCCGGTCTTTGTCTCCAGGGGCTGTGGCCCTGAGTGGCCGGCTGCCTGCAAAATATCCAAACGGACGAGGATATGTCCCAGACCCAACCTGCCCCCACCTCAAACCTGTGCTGCCCTGAAAGTCCTAAGGGAACCCTACAAACTGACATCAGGAACCTGGGCTGGCCACTTTTCTTTCCCAGGGAAAAGGGCCGGTCTTTGTCTCCAGGGGCTGTGGCCCTGAGTGGCCGGCTGCCTGCAAAATATCCGAACGGACGAGGATATGTCCCAGACCCAACCTGCCCCCACCTCAAACCTGTGCTGCCCTGACAGTCCCAAGGGAACCCTACAAACTGACATCAGGAACCTGGGCTGGACACTTTTCTTTCCCAGGGAAAAGGGCCGGTCTTTGTCTCCAGGGGCTGTGGCCCTGAGTGGCCGGCTGCCTGCAAAATATCCGAACGGACGAGGATATGTCCCAGACCCAACCTGCCCCCACCTCAAACCTGTGCTGCCCTGAAAGTCCTAAGGGAACCCTACAAACTGACATCAGGAAGCTGGGCTGGCCACTTTTCTTTCCCAGGGAAAAGGGCCGGTCTTTGTCTCCAGGGGCTGTGGCCCTGAGTGGCCGGCTGCCTGCAAAATATCCGAACGGACGAGGATATGTCCCAGACCCAACCTGCCCCCACCTCAAACCTGTGCTGCCCTGACAGTCCCAAGGGAACCCTACAAACTGACATCAGGAACCTGGGCTGGACACTTTTCTTTCCCAGGGAAAAGGGCCGGTCTTTGTCTCCAGGGGCTGTGGCCCTGAGTGGCCGGCTGCCTGCAAAATATCCGAACGGACGAGGATATGTCCCAGACCCAACCTGCCCCCACCTCAAACCTGTGCTGCCCTGAAAGTCCTAAGGGAACCCTACAAACTGACATCAGGAAGCTGGGCTGGCCACTTTTCTTTCCCAGGGAAAAGGGCCGGTCTTTGTCTCCAGGGGCTGTGGCCCTGAGTGGCCGGCTGCCTGCAAAATATCCGAACGGACGAGGATATGTCCCAGACCCAACCTGCCCCCACCTCAAACCTGTGCTGCCCTGAAAGTCCTAAGGGAACCCTACAAACTGACATCAGGAACCTGGGCTAGCCACTTTTCTTTCCCAGGGAAAAGGGCCGGTCTTTGTCTCCAGGGGCTGTGGCCGGCTGAGTGGCCCTGAGAGGCCGGCTGCCTGCAAAATATCCGAACGGACGAGGATATGTCCCAGACCCAACCTGCCCCCACCTCAAACCTGTGCTGCCCTGAAAGTCCTAAGGGAACCCTACAAACTGACATCAGGAACCTGGGCTGGCCACTTTTCTTTCCCAGGGAAAAGGGCCGGTCTTTGTCTCCAGGGGCTGTGGCCCTGAGTGGCCGGCTGCCTGCAAAATATCCGAACGGACGAGGATATGTCCCAGACCCAACCTGCCCCCACCCCAAACCTGTGCGGCCCTGACAGTCCCAAGAGAACCCTACAAACTGACATCAGGAACCTGGGCTGGCCACTTTTCTTTCCCAGGGAAAAGGGCTGGTCTTTGTCTCCAGGGGCTGTGGCCCTGAGTGGCCGGCTGCCTGCAAAATATCCGAACGGACGAGGATATGTCCCAGACCCAACCTGCCCCCACCTCAAACCTGTGCTGCCCTGAAAGTCCTAAGGGAACCCTACAAACTGACATCAGGAAGCTGGGCTGGCCACTTTTCTTTCCCAGGGAAAAGGGCCGGTCTTTGTCTCCAGGGGCTGTGGCCCTGAGTGGCCGGCTGCCTGCAAAATATCCGAACGGACGAGGATATGTCCCAGACCCAACCTGCCCCCACCTCAAACCTGTGCTGCCCTGAAAGTCCTAAGGGAACCCTACAAACTGACATCAGGAACCTGGGCTAGCCACTTTTCTTTCCCAGGGAAAAGGGCCGGTCTTTGTCTCCAGGGGCTGTGGCCCTGAGTGGCCGGCTGCCTGCAAAATATCCGAACGGACGAGGATATGTCCCAGACCCAACCTGCCCCCACCTCAAACCTGTGCTGCCCTGAAAGTCCTAAGGGAACCCTACAAACTGACATCAGGAACCTGGGCTGGCCACTTTTCTTTCCCAGGGAAAAGGGCCGGTCTTTGTCTCCAGGGGCTGTGGCCCTGAGTGGCCGGCTGCCTGCAAAATATCCGAACGGACGAGGATATGTCCCAGACCCAACCTGCCCCCACCTCAAACCTGTGCTGCCCTGACAGTCCCAAGGGAACCCTACAAACTGACATCAGGAACCTGGGCTGGACACTTTTCTTTCCCAGGGAAAAGGGCCGGTCTTTGTCTCCAGGGGCTGTGGCCCTGAGTGGCCGGCTGCCTGCAAAATATCCGAACGGACGAGGATATGTCCCAGACCCAACCTGCCCCCACCTCAAACCTGTGCTGCCCTGAAAGTCCTAAGGGAACCCTACAAACTGACATCAGGAAGCTGGGCTGGCCACTTTTCTTTCCCAGGGAAAAGGGCCGGTCTTTGTCTCCAGGGGCTGTGGCCCTGAGTGGCCGGCTGCCTGCAAAATATCCGAACGGACGAGGATATGTCCCAGACCCAACCTGCCCCCACCTCAAACCTGTGCTGCCCTGACAGTCCCAAGGGAACCCTACAAACTGACATCAGGAACCTGGGCTGGACACTTTTCTTTCCCAGGGAAAAGGGCCGGTCTTTGTCTCCAGGGGCTGTGGCCCTGAGTGGCCGGCTGCCTGCAAAATATCCGAACGGACGAGGATATGTCCCAGACCCAACCTGCCCCCACCTCAAACCTGTGCTGCCCTGAAAGTCCTAAGGGAACCCTACAAACTGACATCAGGAAGCTGGGCTGGCCACTTTTCTTTCCCAGGGAAAAGGGCCGGTCTTTGTCTCCAGGGGCTGTGGCCCTGAGTGGCCGGCTGCCTGCAAAATATCCGAACGGACGAGGATATGTCCCAGACCCAACCTGCCCCCACCTCAAACCTGTGCTGCCCTGAAAGTCCTAAGGGAACCCTACAAACTGACATCAGGAACCTGGGCTAGCCACTTTTCTTTCCCAGGGAAAAGGGCCGGTCTTTGTCTCCAGGGGCTGTGGCCGGCTGAGTGGCCCTGAGAGGCCGGCTGCCTGCAAAATATCCGAACGGACGAGGATATGTCCCAGACCCAACCTGCCCCCACCTCAAACCTGTGCTGCCCTGAAAGTCCTAAGGGAACCCTACAAACTGACATCCGGAACCTGGGCTGGACACTTTTCTTTCCCAGGGAAAAGGGCCGGTCTTTGTCTCCAGGGGCTGTGGCCCTGAGTGGCCGGCTGCCTGCAAAATATCCGAACGGACGAGGATATGTCCCAGACCCAACCTGCCCCCACCCCAAACCTGTGCGGCCCTGACAGTCCCAAGAGAACCCTACAAACTGACATCAGGAACCTGGGCTGGCCACTTTTCTTTCCCAGGGAAAAGGGCTGGTCTTTGTCTCCAGGGGCTGTGGCCCTGAGTGGCCGGCTGCCTGCAAAATATCCGAACGGACGAGGATATGTCCCAGACCCAACCTGCCCCCACCTCAAACCTGTGCTGCCCTGAAAGTCCTAAGGGAACCCTACAAACTGACATCAGGAAGCTGGGCTGGCCACTTTTCTTTCCCAGGGAAAAGGGCCGGTCTTTGTCTCCAGGGGCTGTGGCCCTGAGTGGCCGGCTGCCTGCAAAATATCCGAACGGACGAGGATATGTCCCAGACCCAACCTGCCCCCACCTCAAACCTGTGCTGCCCTGAAAGTCCTAAGGGAACCCTACAAACTGACATCAGGAACCTGGGCTAGCCACTTTTCTTTCCCAGGGAAAAGGGCCGGTCTTTGTCTCCAGGGGCTGTGGCCCTGAGTGGCCGGCTGCCTGCAAAATATCCGAACGGACGAGGATATGTCCCAGACCCAACCTGCCCCCACCCCAAACCTGTGCGGCCCTGACAGTCCCAAGAGAACCCTACAAACTGACATCAGGAACCTGGGCTGGCCACTTTTCTTTCCCAGGGAAAAGGGCCGGTCTTTGTCTCCAGCGGCTGTGGCCCTGAGTGGCCGGCTGCCTGCAAAATATCCGAACGGACGAGGATATGTCCCAGACCCAACCTGCCCCCACCTCAAACCTGTGCTGCCCTGAAAGTCCTAAGGGAACCCTACAAACTGACATCAGGAAGCTGGGCTGGCCACTTTTCTTTCCCAGGGAAAAGGGCCGGTCTTTGTCTCCAGGGGCTGTCGCCGGCTGAGTGGCCCTGAGTGGCCGGCTGCCTGCAAAATATCCGAACGGACGAGGATATGTCCCAGACCCAACCTGCCCCCACCTCAAACCTGTGCTGCCCTGAAAGTCCTAAGAGAACCCTACAAACTGACATCAGGAACCTGGGCTGGCCACTTTTCTTTCCCAGGGAAAAGGGCCGGTCTTTGTCTCCAGGGGCTGTGGCCCTGAGTGGCCGGCTGCCTGCAAAATATCCGAACGGACGAGGATATGTCCCAGACCCAACCTGCCCCCACCCCAAACCTGTGCGGCCCTGACAGTCCCAAGAGAACCCTACAAACTGACATCAGGAAGCTGGGCTGGCCACTTTTCTTTCCCAGGGAAAAGGGCCGGTCTTTGTCTCCAGGGGCTGTGGCCCTGAGTGGCCGGCTGCCTGCAAAATATCCGAACGGACGAGGATATGTCCCAGACCCAACCTGCCCCCACCTCAAACCTGTGCTGCCCTGAAAGTCCTAAGGGAACCCTACAAACTGACATCAGGAAGCTGGGCTGGCCACTTTTCTTTCCCAGGGAAAAGGGCCGGTCTTTGTCTCCAGGGGCTGTGGCCCTGAGTGGCCGGCTGCCTGCAAAATATCCGAACGGACGAGGATATGTCCCAGACCCAACCTGCCCCCACCTCAAACCTGTGCTGCCCTGACAGTCCAAAGAGAACCCTACAAACTGACATCAGGAAGCTGGGCTGGCCACTTTTCTTTCCCAGGGAAAAGGGCCGGTCTTTGTCTCCAGGGGCTGTGGCCCTGAGTGGCCGGCTGCCTGCAAAATATCCGAACGGACGAGGATATGTCCCAGACCCAACCTGCCCCCACCTCAAACCTGTGCTGCCCTGACAGTCCCAAGGGAACCCTACAAACTGACATCAGGAACCTGGGCTGGACACTTTTCTTTCCCAGGGAAAAGGGCCGGTCTTTGTCTCCAGGGGCTGTGGCCCTGAGTGGCCGGCTGCCTGCAAAATATCCGAACGGACGAGGATATGTCCCAGACCCAACCTGCCCCCACCTCAAACCTGTGCTGCCCTGAAAGTCCTAAGGGAACCCTACAAACTGACATCAGGAAGCTGGGCTGGCCACTTTTCTTTCCCAGGGAAAAGGGCCCGTCTTTGTCTCCAGGGGCTGTGGCCCTGAGTGGCCGGCTGCCTGCAAAATATCCGAACGGACGAGGATATGTCCCAGACCCAACCTGCCCCCACCTCAAACCTGTGCTGCCCTGACAGTCCCAAGGGAACCCTACAAACTGACATCAGGAACCTGGGCTGGACACTTTTCTTTCCCAGGGAAAAGGGCCGGTCTTTGTCTCCAGGGGCTGTGGCCCTGAGTGGCCGGCTGCCTGCAAAATATCCGAACGGACGAGGATATGTCCCAGACCCAACCTGCCCCCACCTCAAACCTGTGCTGCCCTGAAAGTCCTAAGGGAACCCTACAAACTGACATCAGGAAGCTGGGCTGGCCACTTTTCTTTCCCAGGGAAAAGGGCCCGTCTTTGTCTCCAGGGGCTGTGGCCCTGAGTGGCCGGCTGCCTGCAAAATATCCAAACGGACGAGGATATGTCCCAGACCCAACCTGCCCCCACCTCAAACCTGTGCTGCCCTGAAAGTCCTAAGGGAACCCTACAAACTGACATCAGGAACCTGGGCTAGCCACTTTTCTTTCCCAGGGAAAAGGGCCGGTCTTTGTCTCCAGGGGCTGTGGCCGGCTGAGTGGCCCTGAGAGGCCGGCTGCCTGCAAAATATCCGAACGGACGAGGATATGTCCCAGACCCAACCTGCCCCCACCTCAAACCTGTGCTGCCCTGAAAGTCCTAAGGGAACCCTACAAACTGACATCAGGAACCTGGGCTGGCCACTTTTCTTTCCCAGGGAAAAGGGCCGGTCTTTGTCTCCAGGGGCTGTGGCCCTGAGTGGCCGGCTGCCTGCAAAATATCCGAACGGACGAGGATATGTCCCAGACCCAACCTGCCCCCACCCCAAACCTGTGCGGCCCTGACAGTCCCAAGAGAACCCTACAAACTGACATCAGGAACCTGGGCTGGCCACTTTTCTTTCCCAGGGAAAAGGGCCGGTCTTTGTCTCCAGGGGCTGTGGCCCTGAGTGGCCGGCTGCCTGCAAAATATCCGAACGGACGAGGATATGTCCCAGACCCAACCTGCCCCCACCTCAAACCTGTGCTGCCCTGAAAGTCCTAAGGGAACCCTACAAACTGACATCAGGAAGCTGGGCTGGCCACTTTTCTTTCCCAGGGAAAAGGGCCGGTCTTTGTCTCCAGGGGCTGTGGCCCTGAGTGGCCGGCTGCCTGCAAAATATCCGAACGGACGAGGATATGTCCCAGACCCAACCTGCCCCCACCTCAAACCTGTGCTGCCCTGAAAGTCCTAAGGGAACCCTACAAACTGACATCAGGAACCTGGGCTAGCCACTTTTCTTTCCCAGGGAAAAGGGCTGGTCTTTGTCTCCAGGGGCTGTGGCCGGCTGAGTGGCCCTGAGAGGCCGGCTGCCTGCAAAATATCCGAACGGACGAGGATATGTCCCAGACCCAACCTGCCCCCACCTCAAACCTGTGCTGCCCTGAAAGTCCTAAGGGAACCCTACAAACTGACATCAGGAACCTGGGCTGGCCACTTTTCTTTCCCAGGGAAAAGGGCCGGTCTTTGTCTCCAGGGGCTGTGGCCCTGAGTGGCCGGCTGCCTGCAAAATATCCGAACGGACGAGGATATGTCCCAGACCCAACCTGCCCCCACCCCAAACCTGTGCGGCCCTGACAGTCCCAAGAGAACCCTACAAACTGACATCAGGAACCTGGGCTGGCCACTTTTCTTTCCCAGGGAAAAGGGCCGGTCTTTGTCTCCAGGGGCTGTGGCCCTGAGTGGCCGGCTGCCTGCAAAATATCCGAACGGACGAGGATATGTCCCAGACCCAACCTGCCCCCACCCCAAACCTGTGCGGCCCTGACAGTCCCAAGAGAACCCTACAAACTGACATCAGGAACCTGGGCTGGACACTTTTCTTTCCCAGGGAAAAGGGCCGGTCTTTGTCTCCAGGGGCTGTGGCCCTGAGTGGCCGGCTGCCTGCAAAATATCCGAACGGACGAGGATATGTCCCAGACCCAACCTGCCCCCACCTCAAACCTGTGCTGCCCTGAAAGTCCTAAGGGAACCCTACAAACTGACATCCGGAACCTGGGCTGGACACTTTTCTTTCCCAGGGAAAAGGGCCGGTCTTTGTCTCCAGGGGCTGTGGCCCTGAGTGGCCGGCTGCCTGCAAAATATCCGAACGGACGAGGATATGTCCCAGACCCAACCTGCCCCCACCTCAAACCTGTGCTGCCCTGAAAGTCCTAAGGGAACCCTACAAACTGACATCAGGAACCTGGGCTGGCCACTTTTCTTTCCCAGGGAAAAGGGCCGGTCTTTGTCTCCAGGGGCTGTGGCCCTGAGTGGCCGGCTGCCTGCAAAATATCCGAACGGACGAGGATATGTCCCAGACCCAACCTGCCCCCACCTCAAACCTGTGCTGCCCTGACAGTCCCAAGGGAACCCTACAAACTGACATCAGGAAGCTGGGCTGGACACTTTTCTTTCCCAGGGAAAAGGGCCGGTCTTTGTCTCCAGGGGCTGTGGCCCTGAGTGGCCGGCTGCCTGCAAAATATCCGAACGGACGAGGATATGTCCCAGACCCAACCTGCCCCCACCTCAAACCTGTGCTGCCCTGAAAGTCCTAAGGGAACCCTACAAACTGACATCAGGAACCTGGGCTGGCCACTTTTCTTTCCCAGGGAAAAGGGCCGGTCTTTGTCTCCAGGGGCTGTGGCCCTGAGTGGCCGGCTGCCTGCAAAATATCCGAACGGACGAGGATATGTCCCAGACCCAACCTGCCCCCACCTCAAACCTGTGCTGCCCTGAAAGTCCTAAGAGAACCCTACAAACTGACATCAGGAACCTGGGCTGGCCACTTTTCTTTCCCAGGGAAAAGGGCCGGTCTTTGTCTCCAGGGGCTGTGGCCCTGAGTGGCCCTGAGTGGCCGGCTGCCTGCAAAATATCCGAACGGACGAGGATATGTCCCAGACCCAACCTGCCCCCACCTCAAACCTGTGCTGCCCTGAAAGTCCTAAGGGAACCCTACAAACTGACATCAGGAACCTGGGCTGGCCACTTTTCTTTCCCAGGGAAAAGGGCCGGTCTTTGTCTCCAGGGGCTGTGGCCCTGAGTGGCCGGCTGCCTGCAAAATATCCGAACGGACGAGGATATGTCCCAGACCCAACCTGCCCCCACCTCAAACCTGTGCTGCCCTGAAAGTCCTAAGGGAACCCTACAAACTGACATCAGGAACCTGGGCTAGCCACTTTTCTTTCCCAGGGAAAAGGGCCGGTCTTTGTCTCCAGGGGCTGTGGCCGGCTGAGTGACCCTGAGAGGCCGGCTGCCTGCAAAATATCCGAACGGACGAGGATATGTCCCAGACCCAACCTGCCCCCACCTCAAACCTGTGCTGCCCTGACAGTCCCAAGGGAACCCTACAAACTGACATCAGGAACCTGGGCTGGCCACTTTTCTTTCCCAGGGAAAAGGGCCGGTCTTTGTCTCCAGCGGCTGTGGCCCTGAGTGGCCGGCTGCCTGCAAAATATCCGAACGGACGAGGATATGTCCCAGACCCAACCTGCCCCCACCTCAAACCTGTGCTGCCCTGAAAGTCCTAAGGGAACCCTACAAACTGACATCAGGAAGCTGGGCTGGCCACTTTTCTTTCCCAGGGAAAAGGGCCGGTCTTTGTCTCCAGGGGCTGTGGCCCTGAGTGGCCGGCTGCCTGCAAAATATCCGAACGGACGAGGATATGTCCCAGACCCAACCTGCCCCCACCTCAAACCTGTGCTGCCCTGAAAGTCCTAAGGGAACCCTACAAACTGACATCAGGAACCTGGGCTGGCCACTTTTCTTTCCCAGGGAAAAGGGCCGGTCTTTGTCTCCAGGGGCTGTGGCCGGCTGAGTGGCCCTGAGAGGCCGGCTGCCTGCAAAATATCCGAACGGACGAGGATATGTCCCAGACCCAACCTGCCCCCACCTCAAACCTGTGCTGCCCTGAAAGTCCTAAGGGAACCCTACAAACTGACATCAGGAACCTGGGCTGGCCACTTTTCTTTCCCAGGGAAAAGGGCCGGTCTTTGTCTCCAGCGGCTGTCGCCGGCTGAGTGGCCCTGAGTGGCCGGCTGCCTGCAAAATATCCGAACGGACGAGGATATGTCCCAGACCCAACCTGCCCCCACCTCAAACCTGTGCTGCCCTGAAAGTCCTAAGGGAACCCTACAAACTGACATCAGGAACCTGGGCTGGCCACTTTTCTTTCCCAGGGAAAAGGGCCGGTCTTTGTCTCCAGGGGCTGTGGCCCTGAGTGGCCGGCTGCCTGCAAAATATCCGAACGGACGAGGATATGTCCCAGACCCAACCTGCCCCCACCCCAAACCTGTGCGGCCCTGACAGTCCCAAGAGAACCCTACAAACTGACATCAGGAACCTGGGCTGGCCACTTTTCTTTCCCAGGGAAAAGGGCCGGTCTTTGTCTCCAGGGGCTGTGGCCCTGAGTAGCCGGCTGCCTGCAAAATATCCAAACGGACGAGGATATGTCCCAGACCCAACCTGCCCCCACCTCAAACCTGTGCTGCCCTGAAAGTCCTAAGGGAACCCTACAAACTGACATCAGGAACCTGGGCTGGCCACTTTTCTTTCCCAGGGAAAAGGGCCGGTCTTTGTCTCCAGGGGCTGTGGCCCTGAGTGGCCGGCTGCCTGCAAAATATCCGAACGGACGAGGATATGTCCCAGACCCAACCTGCCCCCACCTCAAACCTGTGCTGCCCTGACAGTCCCAAGGGAACCCTACAAACTGACATCAGGAAGCTGGGCTGGCCACTTTTCTTTCCCAGGGAAAAGGGCCGGTCTTTGTCTCCAGGGGCTGTGGCCCTGAGTGGCCGGCTGCCTGCAAAATATCCGAACGGACGAGGATATGTCCCAGACCCAACCTGCCCCCACCTCAAACCTGTGCTGCCCTGACAGTCCCAAGGGAACCCTACAAACTGACATCAGGAACCTGGGCTGGACACTTTTCTTTCCCAGGGAAAAGGGCCGGTCTTTGTCTCCAGGGGCTGTGGCCCTGAGTGGCCGGCTGCCTGCAAAATATCCGAACGGACGAGGATATGTCCCAGACCCAACCTGCCCCCACCTCAAACCTGTGCTGCCCTGAAAGTCCTAAGGGAACCCTACAAACTGACATCAGGAAGCTGGGCTGGCCACTTTTCTTTCCCAGGGAAAAGGGCCGGTCTTTGTCTCCAGGGGCTGTGGCCCTGAGTGGCCCTGCGTGGCCGGCTGCCTGCAAAATATCCGAACGGACGAGGATATGTCCCAGACCCAACCTGCCCCCACCTCAAACCTGTGCTGCCCTGAAAGTCCTAAGGGAACCCTACAAACTGACATCAGGAACCTGGGCTGGCCACTTTTCTTTCCCAGGGAAAAGGGCCGGTCTTTGTCTCCAGGGGCTGTGGCCCTGAGTGGCCGGCTGCCTGCAAAATATCCGAACGGACGAGGATATGTCCCAGACCCAACCTGCCCCCACCTCAAACCTGTGCTGCCCTGAAAGTCCTAAGGGAACCCTACAAACTGACATCAGGAACCTGGGCTAGCCACTTTTCTTTCCCAGGGAAAAGGGCCGGTCTTTGTCTCCAGGGGCTGTGGCCGGCTGAGTGGCCCTGAGAGGCCGGCTGCCTGCAAAATATCCGAACGGACGAGGATATGTCCCAGACCCAACCTGCCCCCACCTCAAACCTGTGCTGCCCTGAAAGTCCTAAGGGAACCCTACAAACTGACATCAGGAACCTGGGCTGGCCACTTTTCTTTCCCAGGGAAAAGGGCCGGTCTTTGTCTCCAGGGGCTGTGGCCCTGAGTGGCCGGCTGCCTGCAAAATATCCGAACGGACGAGGATATGTCCCAGACCCAACCTGCCCCCACCTCAAACCTGTGCTGCCCTGACAGTCCCAAGGGAACCCTACAAACTGACATCAGGAAGCTGGGCTGGCCACTTTTCTTTCCCAGGGAAAAGGGCCGGTCTTTGTCTCCAGGGGCTGTGGCCCTGAGTGGCCGGCTGCCTGCAAAATATCCGAACGGACGAGGATATGTCCCAGACCCAACCTGCCCCCACCTCAAACCTGTGCTGCCCTGAAAGTCCTAAGGGAACCCTACAAACTGACATCAGGAAGCTGGGCTGGCCACTTTTCTTTCCCAGGGAAAAGGGCCGGTCTTTGTCTCCAGCGGCTGTGGCCCTGAGTGGCCGGCTGCCTGCAAAATATCCGAACGGACGAGGATATGTCCCAGACCCAACCTGCCCCCACCTCAAACCTGTGCTGCCCTGAAAGTCCTAAGGGAACCCTACAAACTGACATCAGGAAGCTGGGCTGGCCACTTTTCTTTCCCAGGGAAAAGGGCCGGTCTTTGTCTCCAGGGGCTGTCGCCGGCTGAGTGGCCCTGAGTGGCCGGCTGCCTGCAAAATATCCGAACGGACGAGGATATGTCCCAGACCCAACCTGCCCCCACCCCAAACCTGTGCGGCCCTGACAGTCCCAAGAGAACCCTACAAACTGACATCAGGAAGCTGGGCTGGCCACTTTTCTTTCCCAGGGAAAAGGGCCGGTCTTTGTCTCCAGGGGCTGTGGCCCTGAGTGGCCGGCTGCCTGCAAAATATCCAAACGGACGAGGATATGTCCCAGACCCAACCTGCCCCCACCTCAAACCTGTGCTGCCCTGAAAGTCCTAAGGGAACCCTACAAACTGACATCAGGAACCTGGGCTGGCCACTTTTCTTTCCCAGGGAAAAGGGCCGGTCTTTGTCTCCAGGGGCTGTGGCCCTGAGTGGCCGGCTGCCTGCAAAATATCCGAACGGACGAGGATATGTCCCAGACCCAACCTGCCCCCACCTCAAACCTGTGCTGCCCTGACAGTCCCAAGGGAACCCTACAAACTGACATCAGGAAGCTGGGCTGGCCACTTTTCTTTCCCAGGGAAAAGGGCCGGTCTTTGTCTCCAGGGGCTGTGGCCCTGAGTGGCCGGCTGCCTGCAAAATATCCGAACGGACGAGGATATGTCCCAGACCCAACCTGCCCCCACCTCAAACCTGTGCTGCCCTGACAGTCCCAAGGGAACCCTACAAACTGACATCAGGAACCTGGGCTGGACACTTTTCTTTCCCAGGGAAAAGGGCCGGTCTTTGTCTCCAGGGGCTGTGGCCCTGAGTGGCCGGCTGCCTGCAAAATATCCGAACGGACGAGGATATGTCCCAGACCCAACCTGCCCCCACCTCAAACCTGTGCTGCCCTGAAAGTCCTAAGGGAACCCTACAAACTGACATCAGGAAGCTGGGCTGGCCACTTTTCTTTCCCAGGGAAAAGGGCCGGTCTTTGTCTCCAGGGGCTGTGGCCCTGAGTGGCCGGCTGCCTGCAAAATATCCGAACGGACGAGGATATGTCCCAGACCCAACCTGCCCCCACCTCAAACCTGTGCTGCCCTGACAGTCCCAAGGAAACCCTACAAACTGACATCAGGAACCTGGGCTGGACACTTTTCTTTCCCAGGGAAAAGGGCCGGTCTTTGTCTCCAGCGGCTGTGGCCCTGAGTGGCCGGCTGCCTGCAAAATATCCGAACGGACGAGGATATGTCCCAGACCCAACCTGCCCCCACCTCAAACCTGTGCTGCCCTGACAGTCCCAAGGGAACCCTACAAACTGACATCAGGAAGCTGGGCTGGCCACTTTTCTTTCCCAGGGAAAAGGGCCGGTCTTTGTCTCCAGGGGCTGTGGCCCTGAGTGGCCGGCTGCCTGCAAAATATCCGAACGGACGAGGATATGTCCCAGACCCAACCTGCCCCCACCCCAAACCTGTGCTGCCCTGAAAGTCCTAAGGGAACCCTACAAACTGACATCAGGAACCTGGGCTAGCCACTTTTCTTTCCCAGGGAAAAGGGCCGGTCTTTGTCTCCAGGGGCTGTGGCCGGCTGAGTGGCCCTGAGAGGCCGGCTGCCTGCAAAATATCCGAACGGACGAGGATATGTCCCAGACCCAACCTGCCCCCACCTCAAACCTGTGCTGCCCTGAAAGTCCTAAGGGAACCCTACAAACTGACATCAGGAAGCTGGGCTGGCCACTTTTCTTTCCCAGGGAAAAGGGCCGGTCTTTGTCTCCAGGGGCTGTGGCCCTGAGTGGCCGGCTGCCTGCAAAATATCCGAACGGACGAGGATATGTCCCAGACCCAACCTGCCCCCACCCCAAACCTGTGCGGCCCTGACAGTCCCAAGAGAACCCTACAAACTGACATCAGGAACCTGGGCTGGCCACTTTTCTTTCCCAGGGAAAAGGGCCGGTCTTTGTCTCCAGGGGCTGTGGCCCTGAGTGGCCGGCTGCCTGCAAAATATCCGAACGGACGAGGATATGTCCCAGACCCAACCTGCCCCCACCTCAAACCTGTGCTGCCCTGAAAGTCCTAAGGGAACCCTACAAACTGACATCAGGAAGCTGGGCTGGCCACTTTTCTTTCCCAGGGAAAAGGGCCGGTCTTTGTCTCCAGGGGCTGTGGCCCTGAGTGGCCGGCTGCCTGCAAAATATCCGAACGGACGAGGATATGTCCCAGACCCAACCTGCCCCCACCTCAAACCTGTGCTGCCCTGAAAGTCCTAAGGGAACCCTACAAACTGACATCAGGAACCTGGGCTAGCCACTTTTCTTTCCCAGGGAAAAGGGCTGGTCTTTGTCTCCAGGGGCTGTGGCCGGCTGAGTGGCCCTGAGAGGCCGGCTGCCTGCAAAATATCCGAACGGACGAGGATATGTCCCAGACCCAACCTGCCCCCACCTCAAACCTGTGCTGCCCTGAAAGTCCTAAGGGAACCCTACAAACTGACATCAGGAACCTGGGCTGGCCACTTTTCTTTCCCAGGGAAAAGGGCCGGTCTTTGTCTCCAGGGGCTGTGGCCCTGAGTGGCCGGCTGCCTGCAAAATATCCGAACGGACGAGGATATGTCCCAGACCCAACCTGCCCCCACCCCAAACCTGTGCGGCCCTGACAGTCCCAAGAGAACCCTACAAACTGACATCAGGAACCTGGGCTGGCCACTTTTCTTTCCCAGGGAAAAGGGCCGGTCTTTGTCTCCAGGGGCTGTGGCCCTGAGAGGCCGGCTGCCTGCAAAATATCCGAACGGACGAGGATATGTCCCAGACCCAACCTGCCCCCACCTCAAACCTGTGCTGCCCTGAAAGTCCTAAGGGAACCCTACAAACTGACATCAGGAACCTGGGCTGGCCACTTTTCTTTCCCAGGGAAAAGGGCCGGTGTTTGTCTCCAGGGGCTGTGGCCCTGAGTGGCCGGCTGCCTGCAAAATATCCGAACGGACGAGGATATGTCCCAGACCCAACCTGCCCCCACCTCAAACCTGTGCTGCCCTGAAAGTCCTAAGGGAACCCTACAAACTGACATCAGGAAGCTGGGCTGGCCACTTTTCTTTCCCAGGGAAAAGGGCCGGTCTTTGTCTCCAGGGGCTGTGGCCCTGAGTGGCCCTGAGTGGCCGGCTGCCTGCAAAATATCCGAACGGACGAGGATATGTCCCAGACCCAACCTGCCCCCACCCCAAACCTGTGCGGCCCTGACAGTCCCAAGGGAACCCTACAAACTGACATCAGGAACCTGGGCTGGCCACTTTTCTTTCCCAGGGAAAAGGGCCGGTCTTTGTCTCCAGGGGCTGTGGCCCTGAGTGGCCGGCTGCCTGCAAAATATCCGAACGGACGAGGATATGTCCCAGACCCAACCTGCCCCCACCTCAAACCTGTGCTGCCCTGAAAGTCCTAAGGGAACCCTACAAACTGACATCAGGAAGCTGGGCTGGCCACTTTTCTTTCCCAGGGAAAAGGGCCGGTCTTTGTCTCCAGGGGCTGTGGCCCTGAGTGGCCGGCTGCCTGCAAAATATCCGAACGGACGAGGATATGTCCCAGACCCAACCTGCCCCCACCTCAAACCTGTGCTGCCCTGAAAGTCCTAAGGGAACCCTACAAACTGACATCAGGAAGCTGGGCTGGCCACTTTTCTTTCCCAGGGAAAAGGGCCGGTCTTTGTCTCCAGGGGCTGTGGCCGGCTGAGTGGCCCTGAGTGGCCGGCTGCCTGCAAAATATCCGAACGGACGAGGATATGTCCCAGACCCAACCTGCCCCCACCTCAAACCTGTGCTGCCCTGAAAGTCCTAAGGGAACCCTACAAACTGACATCAGGAACCTGGGCTGGCCACTTTTCTTTCCCAGGGAAAAGGGCCGGTCTTTGTCTCCAGGGGCTGTGGCCCTGAGTGGCCGGCTGCCTGCAAAATATCCGAACGGACGAGGATATGTCCCAGACCCAACCTGCCCCCACCTCAAACCTGTGCTGCCCTGAAAGTCCTAAGGGAACCCTACAAACTGACATCAGGAACCTGGGCTAGCCACTTTTCTTTCCCAGGGAAAAGGGCCGGTCTTTGTCTCCAGGGGCTGTGGCCGGCTGAGTGGCCCTGAGAGGCCGGCTGCCTGCAAAATATCCGAACGGACGAGGATATGTCCCAGACCCAACCTGCCCCCACCTCAAACCTGTGCTGCCCTGAAAGTCCTAAGGGAACCCTACAAACTGACATCAGGAACCTGGGCTGGCCACTTTTCTTTCCCAGGGAAAAGGGCCGGTCTTTGTCTCCAGGGGCTGTGGCCCTGAGTGGCCGGCTGCCTGCAAAATATCCGAACGGACGAGGATATGTCCCAGACCCAACCTGCCCCCACCTCAAACCTGTGCTGCCCTGACAGTCCCAAGGGAACCCTACAAACTGACATCAGGAACCTGGGCTGGCCACTTTTCTTTCCCAGGGAAAAGGGCCGGTCTTTGTCTCCAGCGGCTGTGGCCCTGAGTGGCCGGCTGCCTGCAAAATATCCGAACGGACGAGGATATGTCCCAGACCCAACCTGCCCCCACCTCAAACCTGTGCTGCCCTGAAAGTCCTAAGGGAACCCTACAAACTGACATCAGGAAGCTGGGCTGGCCACTTTTCTTTCCCAGGGAAAAGGGCCGGTCTTTGTCTCCAGGGGCTGTGGCCCTGAGTGGCCCTGAGTGGCCGGCTGCCTGCAAAATATCCGAACGGACGAGGATATGTCCCAGACCCAACCTGCCCCCACCCCAAACCTGTGCGGCCCTGACAGTCCCAAGGGAACCCTACAAACTGACATCAGGAACCTGGGCTGGCCACTTTTCTTTCCCAGGGAAAAGGGCCGGTCTTTGTCTCCAGGGGCTGTGGCCCTGAGTGGCCGGCTGCCTGCAAAATATCCGAACGGACGAGGATATGTCCCAGACCCAACCTGCCCCCACCTCAAACCTGTGCTGCCCTGAAAGTCCTAAGGGAACCCTACAAACTGACATCAGGAAGCTGGGCTGGCCACTTTTCTTTCCCAGGGAAAAGGGCCGGTCTTTGTCTCCAGGGGCTGTGGCCCTGAGTGGCCGGCTGCCTGCAAAATATCCGAACGGACGAGGATATGTCCCAGACCCAACCTGCCCCCACCTCAAACCTGTGCTGCCCTGAAAGTCCTAAGGGAACCCTACAAACTGACATCAGGAAGCTGGGCTGGCCACTTTTCTTTCCCAGGGAAAAGGGCCGGTCTTTGTCTCCAGGGGCTGTGGCCGGCTGAGTGGCCCTGAGTGGCCGGCTGCCTGCAAAATATCCGAACGGACGAGGATATGTCCCAGACCCAACCTGCCCCCACCTCAAACCTGTGCTGCCCTGAAAGTCCTAAGGGAACCCTACAAACTGACATCAGGAACCTGGGCTGGCCACTTTTCTTTCCCAGGGAAAAGGGCCGGTCTTTGTCTCCAGGGGCTGTGGCCCTGAGTGGCCGGCTGCCTGCAAAATATCCGAACGGACGAGGATATGTCCCAGACCCAACCTGCCCCCACCTCAAACCTGTGCTGCCCTGAAAGTCCTAAGGGAACCCTACAAACTGACATCAGGAACCTGGGCTAGCCACTTTTCTTTCCCAGGGAAAAGGGCCGGTCTTTGTCTCCAGGGGCTGTGGCCGGCTGAGTGGCCCTGAGAGGCCGGCTGCCTGCAAAATATCCGAACGGACGAGGATATGTCCCAGACCCAACCTGCCCCCACCTCAAACCTGTGCTGCCCTGAAAGTCCTAAGGGAACCCTACAAACTGACATCAGGAACCTGGGCTGGCCACTTTTCTTTCCCAGGGAAAAGGGCCGGTCTTTGTCTCCAGGGGCTGTGGCCCTGAGTGGCCGGCTGCCTGCAAAATATCCGAACGGACGAGGATATGTCCCAGACCCAACCTGCCCCCACCTCAAACCTGTGCTGCCCTGACAGTCCCAAGGGAACCCTACAAACTGACATCAGGAACCTGGGCTGGCCACTTTTCTTTCCCAGGGAAAAGGGCCGGTCTTTGTCTCCAGCGGCTGTGGCCCTGAGTGGCCGGCTGCCTGCAAAATATCCGAACGGACGAGGATATGTCCCAGACCCAACCTGCCCCCACCTCAAACCTGTGCTGCCCTGAAAGTCCTAAGGGAACCCTACAAACTGACATCAGGAACCTGGGCTGGCCACTTTTCTTTCCCAGGGAAAAGGGCCGGTCTTTGTCTCCAGGGGCTGTGGCCCTGAGTGGCCGGCTGCCTGCAAAATATCCGAACGGACGAGGATATGTCCCAGACCCAACCTGCCCCCACCTCAAACCTGTGCTGCCCTGAAAGTCCTAAGGGAACCCTACAAACTGACATCAGGAACCTGGGCTGGGCTACTTTTCTTTCCCAGGGAAAAGGGCCGGTCTTTGTCTCCAGGGGCTGTCGCCGGCTGAGTGGCCCTGAGTGGCCGGCTGCCTGCAAAATATCCGAACGGACGAGGATATGTCCCAGACCCAACCTGCCCCCACCTCAAACCTGTGCTGCCCTGAAAGTCCTAAGGGAACCCTACAAACTGACATCAGGAACCTGGGCTGGCCACTTTTCTTTCCCAGGGAAAAGGGCCGGTCTTTGTCTCCAGGGGCTGTGGCCCTGAGTGGCCGGCTGCCTGCAAAATATCCGAACGGACGAGGATATGTCCCAGACCCAACCTGCCCCCACCTCAAACCTGTGCTGCCCTGAAAGTCCTAAGGGAACCCTACAAACTGACATCAGGAAGCTGGGCTGGCCACTTTTCTTTCCCAGGGAAAAGGGCCGGTCTTTGTCTCCAGGGGCTGTGGCCCTGAGTGGCCGGCTGCCTGCAAAATATCCGAACGGACGAGGATATGTCCCAGACCCAACCTGCCCCCACCTCAAACCTGTGCTGCCCTGAAAGTCCTAAGGGAACCCTACAAACTGACATCAGGAACCTGGGCTGGCCACTTTTCTTTCCCAGGGAAAAGGGCCGGTCTTTGTCTCCAGGGGCTGTGGCCCTGAGTGGCCGGCTGCCTGCAAAATATCCGAACGGACGAGGATATGTCCCAGACCCAACCTGCCCCCACCTCAAACCTGTGCTGCCCTGAAAGTCCTAAGGGAACCCTACAAACTGACATCAGGAAGCTGGGCTGGCCACTTTTCTTTCCCAGGGAAAAGGGCCGGTCTTTGTCTCCAGGGGCTGTGGCCCTGAGTGGCCGGCTGCCTGCAAAATATCCGAACGGACGAGGATATGTCCCAGACCCAACCTGCCCCCACCTCAAACCTGTGCTGCCCTGACAGTCCCAAGAGCACCCTACAAACTGACATCAGGAAGCTGGGCTGGCCACTTTTCTTTCCCAGGGAAAAGGGCCGGTCTTTGTCTCCAGGGGCTGTGGCCCTGAGTGGCCCTGAGTGGCCGGCTGCCTGCAAAATATCCGAACGGACGAGGATATGTCCCAGACCCAACCTGCCCCCACCTCAAACCTGTGCTGCCCTGAAAGTCCTAAGGGAACCCTACAAACTGACATCAGGAACCTGGGCTGGCCACTTTTCTTTCCCAGGGAAAAGGGCCGGTCTTTGTCTCCAGGGGCTGTGGCCCTGAGTGGCCGGCTGCCTGCAAAATATCCGAACGGACGAGGATATGTCCCAGACCCAACCTGCCCCCACCCCAAACCTGTGCGGCCCTGACAGTCCCAAGAGAACCCTACAAACTGACATCAGGAACCTGGGCTGGCCACTTTTCTTTCCCAGGGAAAAGGGCCGGTCTTTGTCTCCAGGGGCTGTGGCCCTGAGTGGCCGGCTGCCTGCAAAATATCCGAACGGACGAGGATATGTCCCAGACCCAACCTGCCCCCACCTCAAACCTGTGCTGCCCTGAAAGTCCTAAGGGAACCCTACAAACTGACATCAGGAAGCTGGGCTGGCCACTTTTCTTTCCCAGGGAAAAGGGCCGGTGTTTGTCTCCAGGGGCTGTGGCCCTGAGTGGCCGGCTGCCTGCAAAATATCCGAACGGACGAGGATATGTCCCAGACCCAACCTGCCCCCACCTCAAACCTGTGCTGCCCTGAAAGTCCTAAGGGAACCCTACAAACTGACATCAGGAAGCTGGGCTGGCCACTTTTCTTTCCCAGGGAAAAGGGCCGGTCTTTGTCTCCAGGGGCTGTGGCCGGCTGAGTGGCCCTGAGTGGCCGGCTGCCTGCAAAATATCCGAACGGACGAGGATATGTCCCAGACCCAACCTGCCCCCACCTCAAACCTGTGCTGCCCTGAAAGTCCTAAGGGAACCCTACAAACTGACATCAGGAACCTGGGCTGGCCACTTTTCTTTCCCAGGGAAAAGGGCCGGTCTTTGTCTCCAGGGGCTGTGGCCCTGAGTGGCCGGCTGCCTGCAAAATATCCGAACGGACGAGGATATGTCCCAGACCCAACCTGCCCCCACCTCAAACCTGTGCTGCCCTGACAGTCCCAAGGGAACCCTACAAACTGACATCAGGAACCTGGGCTGGCCACTTTTCTTTCCCAGGGAAAAGGGCCGGTCTTTGTCTCCAGGGGCTGTGGCCGGCTGAGTGGCCCTGAGTGGCCGGCTGCCTGCAAAATATCCGAACGGACGAGGATATGTCCCAGACCCAACCTGCCCCCACCTCAAACCTGTGCTGCCCTGAAAGTCCTAAGGGAACCCTACAAACTGACATCAGGAACCTGGGCTGGCCACTTTTCTTTCCCAGGGAAAAGGGCCGGTCTTTGTCTCCAGGGGCTGTGGCCCTGAGTGGCCGGCTGCCTGCAAAATATCCGAACGGACGAGGATATGTCCCAGACCCAACCTGCCCCCACCTCAAACCTGTGCTGCCCTGACAGTCCCAAGGGAACCCTACAAACTGACATCAGGAAGCTGGGCTGGCCACTTTTCTTTCCCAGGGAAAAGGGCCGGTCTTTGTCTCCAGGGGCTGTGGCCCTGAGTGGCCGGCTGCCTGCAAAATATCCGAACGGACGAGGATATGTCCCAGACCCAACCTGCCCCCACCTCAAACCTGTGCTGCCCTGACAGTCCCAAGGGAACCCTACAAACTGACATCAGGAACCTGGGCTGGCCACTTTTCTTTCCCAGGGAAAAGGGCCGGTCTTTGTCTCCAGCGGCTGTGGCCCTGAGTGGCCGGCTGCCTGCAAAATATCCGAACGGACGAGGATATGTCCCAGACCCAACCTGCCCCCACCTCAAACCTGTGCTGCCCTGAAAGTCCTAAGGGAACCCTACAAACTGACATCAGGAACCTGGGCTGAACACTTTTCTTTCCCAGGGAAAAGGGCCGGTCTTTGTCTCCAGGGGCTGTGGCCCTGAGTGGCCGGCTGCCTGCAAAATATCCGAACGGACGAGGATATGTCCCAGACCCAACCTGCCCCCACCTCAAACCTGTGCTGCCCTGAAAGTCCTAAGGGAACCCTACAAACTGACATCAGGAACCTGGGCTGGCCACTTTTCTTTCCCAGGGAAAAGGGCCGGTCTTTGTCTCCAGGGGCTGTGGCCCTGAGTGGCCGGCTGCCTGCAAAATATCCGAACGGACGAGGATATGTCCCAGACCCAACCTGCCCCCACCTCAAACCTGTGCTGCCCTGAAAGTCCTAAGGGAACCCTACAAACTGACATCAGGAACCTGGGCTGGCCACTTTTCTTTCCCAGGGAAAAGGGCCGGTCTTTGTCTCCAGGGGCTGTGGCCGGCTGAGTGGCCCTGAGTGGCCGGCTGCCTGCAAAATATCCGAACGGACGAGGATATGTCCCAGACCCAACCTGCCCCCACCTCAAACCTGTGCTGCCCTGAAAGTCCTAAGGGAACCCTACAAACTGACATCAGGAACCTGGGCTGGCCACTTTTCTTTCCCAGGGAAAAGGGCCGGTCTTTGTCTCCAGGGGCTGTGGCCCTGAGTGGCCGGCTGCCTGCAAAATATCCGAACGGACGAGGATATGTCCCAGACCCAACCTGCCCCCACCTCAAACCTGTGCTGCCCTGAAAGTCCTAAGGGAACCCTACAAACTGACATCAGGAAGCTGGGCTGGCCACTTTTCTTTCCCAGGGAAAAGGGCCGGTCTTTGTCTCCAGGGGCTGTGGCCCTGAGTGGCCGGCTGCCTGCAAAATATCCGAACGGACGAGGATATGTCCCAGACCCAACCTGCCCCCACCTCAAACCTGTGCTGCCCTGAAAGTCCTAAGGGAACCCTACAAACTGACATCAGGAACCTGGGCTAGCCACTTTTCTTTCCCAGGGAAAAGGGCCGGTCTTTGTCTCCAGGGGCTGTGGCCGGCTGAGTGGCCCTGAGAGGCCGGCTGCCTGCAAAATATCCGAACGGACGAGGATATGTCCCAGACCCAACCTGCCCCCACCTCAAACCTGTGCGGCCCTGACAGTCCCAAGAGAACCCTACAAACTGACATCAGGAACCTGGGCTGGCCACTTTTCTTTCCCAGGGAAAAGGGCCGGTCTTTGTCTCCAGGGGCTGTGGCCCTGAGTGGCCGGCTGCCTGCAAAATATCCGAACGGACGAGGATATGTCCCAGACCCAACCTGCCCCCACCTCAAACCTGTGCTGCCCTGAAAGTCCTAAGGGAACCCTACAAACTGACATCAGGAACCTGGGCTGGCCACTTTTCTTTCCCAGGGAAAAGGGCCGGTCTTTGTCTCCAGCGGCTGTGGCCCTGAGTGGCCGGCTGCCTGCAAAATATCCGAACGGACGAGGATATGTCCCAGACCCAACCTGCCCCCACCTCAAACCTGTGCTGCCCTGAAAGTCCTAAGGGAACCCTACAAACTGACATCAGGAAGCTGGGCTGGCCACTTTTCTTTCCCAGGGAAAAGGGCCGGTCTTTGGCTCCAGGGGCTGTGGCCCTGAGTGGCCGGCTGCCTGCAAAATATCCAAACGGACGAGGATATGTCCCAGACCCAACCTGCCCCCACCTCAAACCTGTGCTGCCCTGACAGTCCAAAGAGAACCCTACAAACTGACATCAGGAAGCTGGGCTGGCCACTTTTCTTTCCCAGGGAAAAGGGCCGGTCTTTGTCTCCAGGGGCTGTGGCCCTGAGTGGCCGGCTGCCTGCAAAATATCCGAACGGACGAGGATATGTCCCAGACCCAACCTGCCCCCACCTCAAACCTGTGCTGCCCTGACAGTCCCAAGGGAACCCTACAAACTGACATCAGGAACCTGGGCTGGACACTTTTCTTTCCCAGGGAAAAGGGCCGGTCTTTGTCTCCAGGGGCTGTGGCCCTGAGTGGCCGGCTGCCTGCAAAATATCCGAACGGACGAGGATATGTCCCAGACCCAACCTGCCCCCACCTCAAACCTGTGCTGCCCTGAAAGTCCTAAGGGAACCCTACAAACTGACATCAGGAACCTGGGCTAGCCACTTTTCTTTCCCAGGGAAAAGGGCCGGTCTTTGTCTCCAGGGGCTGTGGCTGGCTGAGTGGCCCTGAGAGGCCGGCTGCCTGCAAAATATCCGAACGGACGAGGATATGTCCCAG
Organism: Anomalospiza imberbis; assembly: GCF_031753505.1. NCBI lineage: Eukaryota > Metazoa > Chordata > Aves > Passeriformes > Viduidae > Anomalospiza > Anomalospiza imberbis. The sequence continues at coordinate 69,739 of NW_027099984.1, forward strand.
ACCCAACCTGCCCCCACCTCAAACCTGTGCTGCCCTGAAAGTCCTAAGGGAACCCTACAAACTGACATCAGGAAGCTGGGCTGGCCACTTTTCTTTCCCAGGGAAAAGGGCCGGTCTTTGTCTCCAGGGGCTGTGGCCCTGAGTGGCCGGCTGCCTGCAAAATATCCGAACGGACGAGGATATGTCCCAGACCCAACCTGCCCCCACCTCAAACCTGTGCTGCCCTGACAGTCCCAAGGGAACCCGATAAACTGACATCAGGAAGCTGGGCTGGCCACTTTTCTTTCCCAGGGAAAAGGGCCGGTCTTTGTCTCCAGCGGCTGTGGCCCTGAGTGGCCGGCTGCCTGCAAAATATCCGAACGGACGAGGATATGTCCCAGACCCAACCTGCCCCCACCTCAAACCTGTGCTGCCCTGAAAGTCCTAAGGGAACCCTACAAACTGACATCAGGAACCTGGGCTGGCCACTTTTCTTTCCCAGGGAAAAGGGCCGGTCTTTGTCTCCAGGGGCTGTGGCCGGCTGAGTGGCCCTGAGTGGCCGGCTGCCTGCAAAATATCCGAACGGACGAGGATATGTCCCAGACCCAACCTGCCCCCACCTCAAACCTGTGCTGCCCTGAAAGTCCTAAGGGAACCCTACAAACTGACATCAGGAACCTGGGCTGGCCACTTTTCTTTCCCAGGGAAAAGGGCCGGTCTTTGTCTCCAGGGGCTGTGGCCCTGAGTGGCCGGCTGCCTGCAAAATATCCGAACGGACGAGGATATGTCCCAGACCCAACCTGCCCCCACCCCAAACCTGTGCGGCCCTGACAGTCCCAAGAGAACCCTACAAACTGACATCAGGAACCTGGGCTGGCCACTTTTCTTTCCCAGGGAAAAGGGCCGGTCTTTGTCTCCAGCGGCTGTGGCCCTGAGTGGCCGGCTGCCTGCAAAATATCCAAACGGACGAGGATATGTCCCAGACCCAACCTGCCCCCACCTCAAACCTGTGCTGCCCTGACAGTCCTAAGGGAACCCTACAAACTGACATCAGGAACCTGGGCTGGCCACTTTTCTTTCCCAGGGAAAAGGGCCGGTCTTTGTCTCCAGGGGCTGTGGCCCTGAGTGGCCGGCTGCCTGCAAAATATCCGAACGGACGAGGATATGTCCCAGACCCAACCTGCCCCCACCTCAAACCTGTGCTGCCCTGAAAGTCCTAAGGGAACCCTACAAACTGACATCAGGAAGCTGGGCTGGCCACTTTTCTTTCCCAGGGAAAAGGGCCGGTCTTTGTCTCCAGGGGCTGTGGCCGGCTGAGTGGCCCTGAGTGGCCGGCTGCCTGCAAAATATCCGAACGGACGAGGATATGTCCCAGACCCAATCTGCCCCCACCTCAAACCTGTGCTGCCCTGACAGTCCCAAGGGAACCCTACAAACTGACATCAGGAACCTGGGCTGGCCACTTTTCTTTCCCAGGGAAAAGGGCCGGTCTTTGTCTCCAGCGGCTGTGGCCCTGAGTGGCCGGCTGCCTGCAAAATATCCAAACGGACGAGGATATGTCCCAGACCCAACCTGCCCCCACCTCAAACCTGTGCTGCCCTGAAAGTCCTAAGGGAACCCTACAAACTGACATCAGGAACCTGGGCTGGCTACTTTTCTTTCCCAGGGAAAAGGGCCGGTCTTTGTCTCCAGGGGCTGTGGCCCTGAGTGGCCGGCTGCCTGCAAAATATCCGAACGGACGAGGATATGTCCCAGACCCAACCTGCCCCCACCTCAAACCTGTGCTGCCCTGACAGTCCAAAGAGAACCCTACAAACTGACATCAGGAAGCTGGGCTGGCCACTTTTCTTTCCCAGGGAAAAGGGCCGGTCTTTGTCTCCAGGGGCTGTGGCCCTGAGTGGCCGGCTGCCTGCAAAATATCCGAACGGACGAGGATATGTCCCAGACCCAACCTGCCCCCACCTCAAACCTGTGCTGCCCTGAAAGTCCTAAGGGAACCCTACAAACTGACATCAGGAAGCTGGGCTGGCCACTTTTCTTTCCCAGGGAAAAGGGCCGGTCTTTGTCTCCAGGGGCTGTGGCCCTGAGTGGCCGGCTGCCTGCAAAATATCCGAACGGACGAGGATATGTCCCAGACCCAACCTGCCCCCACCTCAAACCTGTGCTGCCCTGAAAGTCCTAAGGGAACCCTACAAACTGACATCAGGAACCTGGGCTAGCCACTTTTCTTTCCCAGGGAAAAGGGCCGGTCTTTGTCTCCAGGGGCTGTGGCCGGCTGAGTGGCCCTGAGAGGCCGGCTGCCTGCAAAATATCCGAACGGACGAGGATATGTCCCAGACCCAACCTGCCCCCACCTCAAACCTGTGCTGCCCTGACAGTCCAAAGAGAACCCTACAAACTGACATCAGGAAGCTGGGCTGGCCACTTTTCTTTCCCAGGGAAAAGGGCCGGTCTTTGTCTCCAGGGGCTGTGGCCCTGAGTGGCCGGCTGCCTGCAAAATATCCGAACGGACGAGGATATGTCCCAGACCCAACCTGCCCCCACCTCAAACCTGTGCTGCCCTGAAAGTCCTAAGGGAACCCTACAAACTGACATCAGGAAGCTGGGTTGGCCACTTTTCTTTCCCAGGGAAAAGGGCCGGTCTTTGTCTCCAGGGGCTGTGGCCCTGAGTGGCCGGCTGCCTGCAAAATATCCGAACGGACGAGGATATGTCCCAGACCCAACCTGCCCCCACCTCAAACCTGTGCTGCCCTGAAAGTCCTAAGGGAACCCTACAAACTGACATCAGGAACCTGGGCTAGCCACTTTTCTTTCCCAGGGAAAAGGGCCGGTCTTTGTCTCCAGGGGCTGTGGCCGGCTGAGTGGCCCTGAGAGGCCGGCTGCCTGCAAAATATCCGAACGGACGAGGATATGTCCCAGACCCAACCTGCCCCCACCTCAAACCTGTGCTGCCCTGAAAGTCCTAAGGGAACCCTACAAACTGACATCAGGAACCTGGGCTGGCCACTTTTCTTTCCCAGGGAAAAGGGCCGGTCTTTGTCTCCAGGGGCTGTGGCCCTGAGTGGCCGGCTGCCTGCAAAATATCCGAACGGACGAGGATATGTCCCAGACCCAACCTGCCCCCACCTCAAACCTGTGCTGCCCTGAAAGTCCCAAGGGAACCCTACAAACTGACATCAGGAACCTGGGCTGGCCACTTTTCTTTCCCAGGGAAAAGGGCCGGTCTTTGTCTCCAGCGGCTGTGGCCCTGAGTGGCCGGCTGCCTGCAAAATATCCGAACGGACGAGGATATGTCCCAGACCCAACCTGCCCCCACCTCAAACCTGTGCTGCCCTGAAAGTCCTAAGGGAACCCTACAAACTGACATCAGGAACCTGGGCTGGCCACTTTTCTTTCCCAGGGAAAAGGGCCGGTCTTTGTCTCCAGGGGCTGTGGCCCTGAGTGGCCGGCTGCCTGCAAAATATCCGAACGGACGAGGATATGTCCCAGACCCAACCTGCCCCCACCTCAAACCTGTGCTGCCCTGAAAGTCCTAAGGGAACCCTACAAACTGACATCAGGAACCTGGGCTGGCCACTTTTCTTTCCCAGGGAAAAGGGCCGGTCTTTGTCTCCAGGGGCTGTGGCCGGCTGAGTGGCCCTGAGTGGCCGGCTGCCTGCAAAATATCCGAACGGACGAGGATATGTCCCAGACCCAACCTGCCCCCACCTCAAACCTGTGCTGCCCTGAAAGTCCTAAGGGAACCCTACAAACTGACATCAGGAACCTGGGCTGGCCACTTTTCTTTCCCAGGGAAAAGGGCCGGTCTTTGTCTCCAGGGGCTGTGGCCCTGAGTGGCCGGCTGCCTGCAAAATATCCGAACGGACGAGGATATGTCCCAGACCCAACCTGCCCCCACCTCAAACCTGTGCTGCCCTGAAAGTCCTAAGGGAACCCTACAAACTGACATCAGGAAGCTGGGCTGGCCACTTTTCTTTCCCAGGGAAAAGGGCCGGTCTTTGTCTCCAGGGGCTGTGGCCCTGAGTGGCCGGCTGCCTGCAAAATATCCGAACGGACGAGGATATGTCCCAGACCCAACCTGCCCCCACCTCAAACCTGTGCTGCCCTGAAAGTCCTAAGGGAACCCTACAAACTGACATCAGGAACCTGGGCTAGCCACTTTTCTTTCCCAGGGAAAAGGGCCGGTCTTTGTCTCCAGGGGCTGTGGCCGGCTGAGTGGCCCTGAGAGGCCGGCTGCCTGCAAAATATCCGAACGGACGAGGATATGTCCCAGACCCAACCTGCCCCCACCTCAAACCTGTGCGGCCCTGACAGTCCCAAGAGAACCCTACAAACTGACATCAGGAACCTGGGCTGGCCACTTTTCTTTCCCAGGGAAAAGGGCCGGTCTTTGTCTCCAGGGGCTGTGGCCCTGAGTGGCCGGCTGCCTGCAAAATATCCGAACGGACGAGGATATGTCCCAGACCCAACCTGCCCCCACCTCAAACCTGTGCTGCCCTGAAAGTCCTAAGGGAACCCTACAAACTGACATCAGGAACCTGGGCTGGCCACTTTTCTTTCCCAGGGAAAAGGGCCGGTCTTTGTCTCCAGCGGCTGTGGCCCTGAGTGGCCGGCTGCCTGCAAAATATCCGAACGGACGAGGATATGTCCCAGACCCAACCTGCCCCCACCTCAAACCTGTGCTGCCCTGAAAGTCCTAAGGGAACCCTACAAACTGACATCAGGAAGCTGGGCTGGCCACTTTTCTTTCCCAGGGAAAAGGGCCGGTCTTTGGCTCCAGGGGCTGTGGCCCTGAGTGGCCGGCTGCCTGCAAAATATCCAAACGGACGAGGATATGTCCCAGACCCAACCTGCCCCCACCTCAAACCTGTGCTGCCCTGACAGTCCAAAGAGAACCCTACAAACTGACATCAGGAAGCTGGGCTGGCCACTTTTCTTTCCCAGGGAAAAGGGCCGGTCTTTGTCTCCAGGGGCTGTGGCCCTGAGTGGCCGGCTGCCTGCAAAATATCCGAACGGACGAGGATATGTCCCAGACCCAACCTGCCCACACCTCAAACCTGTGCTGCCCTGACAGTCCCAAGGGAACCCTACAAACTGACATCAGGAACCTGGGCTGGACACTTTTCTTTCCCAGGGAAAAGGGCCGGTCTTTGTCTCCAGGGGCTGTGGCCCTGAGTGGCCGGCTGCCTGCAAAATATCCGAACGGACGAGGATATGTCCCAGACCCAACCTGCCCCCACCTCAAACCTGTGCTGCCCTGAAAGTCCTAAGGGAACCCTACAAACTGACATCAGGAAGCTGGGCTGGCCACTTTTCTTTCCCAGGGAAAAGGGCCGGTCTTTGTCTCCAGGGGCTGTGGCCCTGAGTGGCCGGCTGCCTGCAAAATATCCGAACGGACGAGGATATGTCCCAGACCCAACCTGCCCCCACCTCAAACCTGTGCTGCCCTGAAAGTCCTAAGGGAACCCTACAAACTGACATCAGGAACCTGGGCTAGCCACTTTTCTTTCCCAGGGAAAAGGGCCGGTCTTTGTCTCCAGGGGCTGTGGCTGGCTGAGTGGCCCTGAGAGGCCGGCTGCCTGCAAAATATCCGAACGGACGAGGATATGTCCCAGACCCAACCTGCCCCCACCTCAAACCTGTGCTGCCCTGAAAGTCCTAAGGGAACCCTACAAACTGACATCAGGAAGCTGGGCTGGCCACTTTTCTTTCCCAGGGAAAAGGGCCGGTCTTTGTCTCCAGGGGCTGTGGCCCTGAGTGGCCGGCTGCCTGCAAAATATCCGAACGGACGAGGATATGTCCCAGACCCAACCTGCCCCCACCTCAAACCTGTGCTGCCCTGACAGTCCCAAGGGAACCCGATAAACTGACATCAGGAAGCTGGGCTGGCCACTTTTCTTTCCCAGGGAAAAGGGCCGGTCTTTGTCTCCAGCGGCTGTGGCCCTGAGTGGCCGGCTGCCTGCAAAATATCCGAACGGACGAGGATATGTCCCAGACCCAACCTGCCCCCACCTCAAACCTGTGCTGCCCTGAAAGTCCTAAGGGAACCCTACAAACTGACATCAGGAACCTGGGCTGGCCACTTTTCTTTCCCAGGGAAAAGGGCCGGTCTTTGTCTCCAGGGGCTGTGGCCGGCTGAGTGGCCCTGAGTGGCCGGCTGCCTGCAAAATATCCGAACGGACGAGGATATGTCCCAGACCCAACCTGCCCCCACCTCAAACCTGTGCTGCCCTGAAAGTCCTAAGGGAACCCTAAAAACTGACATCAGGAACCTGGGCTGGCCACTTTTCTTTCCCAGGGAAAAGGGCCGGTCTTTGTCTCCAGGGGCTGTGGCCCTGAGTGGCCGGCTGCCTGCAAAATATCCGAACGGACGAGGATATGTCCCAGACCCAACCTGCCCCCACCCCAAACCTGTGCGGCCCTGACAGTCCCAAGAGAACCCTACAAACTGACATCAGGAACCTGGGCTGGCCACTTTTCTTTCCCAGGGAAAAGGGCCGGTCTTTGTCTCCAGCGGCTGTGGCCCTGAGTGGCCGGCTGCCTGCAAAATATCCGAACGGACGAGGATATGTCCCAGACCCAACCTGCCCCCACCTCAAACCTGTGCTGCCCTGACAGTCCTAAGGGAACCCTACAAACTGACATCAGGAACCTGGGCTGGCCACTTTTCTTTCCCAGGGAAAAGGGCCGGTCTTTGTCTCCAGGGGCTGTGGCCCTGAGTGGCCGGCTGCCTGCAAAATATCCGAACGGACGAGGATATGTCCCAGACCCAACCTGCCCCCACCTCAAACCTGTGCTGCCCTGAAAGTCCTAAGGGAACCCTACAAACTGACATCAGGAAGCTGGGCTGGCCACTTTTCTTTCCCAGGGAAAAGGGCCGGTCTTTGTCTCCAGGGGCTGTGGCCGGCTGAGTGGCCCTGAGTGGCCGGCTGCCTGCAAAATATCCGAACGGACGAGGATATGTCCCAGACCCAATCTGCCCCCACCTCAAACCTGTGCTGCCCTGACAGTCCCAAGGGAACCCTACAAACTGACATCAGGAAGCTGGGCTGGCCACTTTTCTTTCCCAGGGAAAAGGGCCGGTCTTTGTCTCCAGCGGCTGTGGCCCTGAGTGGCCGGCTGCCTGCAAAATATCCGAACGGACGAGGATATGTCCCAGACCCAACCTGCCCCCACCTCAAACCTGTGCTGCCCTGAAAGTCCTAAGGGAACCCTACAAACTGACATCAGGAACCTGGGCTGGCTACTTTTCTTTCCCAGGGAAAAGGGCCGGTCTTTGTCTCCAGGGGCTGTGGCCCTGAGTGGCCGGCTGCCTGCAAAATATCCGAACGGACGAGGATATGTCCCAGACCCAACCTGCCCCCACCTCAAACCTGTGCTGCCCTGACAGTCCAAAGAGAACCCTACAAACTGACATCAGGAAGCTGGGCTGGCCACTTTTCTTTCCCAGGGAAAAGGGCCGGTCTTTGTCTCCAGGGGCTGTGGCCCTGAGTGGCCGGCTGCCTGCAAAATATCCGAACGGACGAGGATATGTCCCAGACCCAACCTGCCCCCACCTCAAACCTGTGCTGCCCTGACAGTCCCAAGGGAACCCTACAAACTGACATCAGGAAGCTGGGCTGGCCACTTTTCTTTCCCAGGGAAAAGGGCCGGTCTTTGTCTCCAGGGGCTGTGGCCCTGAGTGGCCGGCTGCCTGCAAAATATCCGAACGGACGAGGATATGTCCCAGACCCAACCTGCCCCCACCTCAAACCTGTGCTGCCCTGAAAGTCCTAAGGGAACCCTACAAACTGACATCAGGAAGCTGGGCTGGCCACTTTTCTTTCCCAGGGAAAAGGGCCGGTCTTTGTCTCCAGGGGCTGTGGCCCTGAGTGGCCGGCTGCCTGCAAAATATCCGAACGGACGAGGATATGTCCCAGACCCAACCTGCCCCCACCTCAAACCTGTGCTGCCCTGAAAGTCCTAAGGGAACCCTACAAACTGACATCAGGAACCTGGGCTAGCCACTTTTCTTTCCCAGGGAAAAGGGCCGGTCTTTGTCTCCAGGGGCTGTGGCCGGCTGAGTGGCCCTGAGAGGCCGGCTGCCTGCAAAATATCCGAACGGACGAGGATATGTCCCAGACCCAACCTGCCCCCACCTCAAACCTGTGCTGCCCTGAAAGTCCTAAGGGAACCCTACAAACTGACATCAGGAACCTGGGCTGGCCACTTTTCTTTCCCAGGGAAAAGGGCCGGTCTTTGTCTCCAGGGGCTGTGGCCCTGAGTGGCCGGCTGCCTGCAAAATATCCGAACGGACGAGGATATGTCCCAGACCCAACCTGCCCCCACCTCAAACCTGTGCTGCCCTGACAGTCCCAAGGGAACCCGATAAACTGACATCAGGAAGCTGGGCTGGCCACTTTTCTTTCCCAGGGAAAAGGGCCGGTCTTTGTCTCCAGCGGCTGTGGCCCTGAGTGGCCGGCTGCCTGCAAAATATCCGAACGGACGAGGATATGTCCCAGACCCAACCTGCCCCCACCTCAAACCTGTGCTGCCCTGAAAGTCCTAAGGGAACCCTACAAACTGACATCAGGAACCTGGGCTGGCCACTTTTCTTTCCCAGGGAAAAGGGCCGGTCTTTGTCTCCAGGGGCTGTGGCCGGCTGAGTGGCCCTGAGTGGCCGGCTGCCTGCAAAATATCCGAACGGACGAGGATATGTCCCAGACCCAACCTGCCCCCACCTCAAACCTGTGCTGCCCTGAAAGTCCTAAGGGAACCCTACAAACTGACATCAGGAACCTGGGCTGGCCACTTTTCTTTCCCAGGGAAAAGGGCCGGTCTTTGTCTCCAGGGGCTGTGGCCCTGAGTGGCCGGCTGCCTGCAAAATATCCGAACGGACGAGGATATGTCCCAGACCCAACCTGCCCCCACCCCAAACCTGTGCGGCCCTGACAGTCCCAAGAGAACCCTACAAACTGACATCAGGAACCTGGGCTGGCCACTTTTCTTTCCCAGGGAAAAGGGCCGGTCTTTGTCTCCAGGGGCTGTGGCCCTGAGTGGCCGGCTGCCTGCAAAATATCCAAACGGACGAGGATATGTCCCAGACCCAACCTGCCCCCACCTCAAACCTGTGCTGCCCTGACAGTCCTAAGGGAACCCTACAAACTGACATCAGGAACCTGGGCTGGCCACTTTTCTTTCCCAGGGAAAAGGGCCGGTCTTTGTCTCCAGGGGCTGTGGCCCTGAGTGGCCGGCTGCCTGCAAAATATCCGAACGGACGAGGATATGTCCCAGACCCAACCTGCCCCCACCTCAAACCTGTGCTGCCCTGAAAGTCCTAAGGGAACCCTACAAACTGACATCAGGAAGCTGGGCTGGCCACTTTTCTTTCCCAGGGAAAAGGGCCGGTCTTTGTCTCCAGGGGCTGTGGCCGGCTGAGTGGCCCTGAGTGGCCGGCTGCCTGCAAAATATCCGAACGGACGAGGATATGTCCCAGACCCAACCTGCCCCCACCTCAAACCTGTGCTGCCCTGACAGTCCCAAGGGAACCCTACAAACTGACATCAGGAACCTGGGCTGGCCACTTTTCTTTCCCAGGGAAAAGGGCCGGTCTTTGTCTCCAGCGGCTGTGGCCCTGAGTGGCCGGCTGCCTGCAAAATATCCGAACGGACGAGGATATGTCCCAGACCCAACCTGCCCCCACCTCAAACCTGTGCTGCCCTGAAAGTCCTAAGGGAACCCTACAAACTGACATCAGGAACCTGGGCTGGCTACTTTTCTTTCCCAGGGAAAAGGGCCGGTCTTTGTCTCCAGGGGCTGTGGCCCTGAGTGGCCGGCTGCCTGCAAAATATCCGAACGGACGAGGATATGTCCCAGACCCAACCTGCCCCCACCTCAAACCTGTGCTGCCCTGACAGTCCAAAGAGAACCCTACAAACTGACATCAGGAAGCTGGGCTGGCCACTTTTCTTTCCCAGGGAAAAGGGCCGGTCTTTGTCTCCAGGGGCTGTGGCCCTGAGTGGCCGGCTGCCTGCAAAATATCCGAACGGACGAGGATATGTCCCAGACCCAACCTGCCCCCACCTCAAACCTGTGCTGCCCTGACAGTCCAAAGAGAACCCTACAAACTGACATCAGGAAGCTGGGCTGGCCACTTTTCTTTCCCAGGGAAAAGGGCCGGTCTTTGTCTCCAGGGGCTGTGGCCCTGAGTGGCCGGCTGCCTGCAAAATATCCGAACGGACGAGGATATGTCCCAGACCCAACCTGCCCCCACCTCAAACCTGTGCTGCCCTGAAAGTCCTAAGGGAACCCTACAAACTGACATCAGGAAGCTGGGCTGGCCACTTTTCTTTCCCAGGGAAAAGGGCCGGTCTTTGTCTCCAGGGGCTGTGGCCCTGAGTGGCCGGCTGCCTGCAAAATATCCGAACGGACGAGGATATGTCCCAGACCCAACCTGCCCCCACCTCAAACCTGTGCTGCCCTGAAAGTCCTAAGGGAACCCTACAAACTGACATCAGGAACCTGGGCTAGCCACTTTTCTTTCCCAGGGAAAAGGGCCGGTCTTTGTCTCCAGGGGCTGTGGCCGGCTGAGTGGCCCTGAGAGGCCGGCTGCCTGCAAAATATCCGAACGGACGAGGATATGTCCCAGACCCAACCTGCCCCCACCTCAAACCTGTGCTGCCCTGAAAGTCCTAAGGGAACCCTACAAACTGACATCAGGAACCTGGGCTGGCCACTTTTCTTTCCCAGGGAAAAGGGCCGGTCTTTGTCTCCAGGGGCTGTGGCCCTGAGTGGCCGGCTGCCTGCAAAATATCCGAACGGACGAGGATATGTCCCAGACCCAACCTGCCCCCACCTCAAACCTGTGCTGCCCTGACAGTCCCAAGGGAACCCTACAAACTGACATCAGGAACCTGGGCTGGCCACTTTTCTTTCCCAGGGAAAAGGGCCGGTCTTTGTCTCCAGCGGCTGTGGCCCTGAGTGGCCGGCTGCCTGCAAAATATCCGAACGGACGAGGATATGTCCCAGACCCAACCTGCCCCCACCTCAAACCTGTGCTGCCCTGAAAGTCCTAAGGGAACCCTACAAACTGACATCAGGAACCTGGGCTGGCTACTTTTCTTTCCCAGGGAAAAGGGCCGGTCTTTCTCTCCAGGGGCTGTCGCCGGCTGAGTGGCCCTGAGTGGCCGGCTGCCTGCAAAATATCCGAACGGACGAGGATATGTCCCAGACCCAACCTGCCCCCACCTCAAACCTGTGCTGCCCTGAAAGTCCTAAGGGAACCCTACAAACTGACATCAGGAACCTGGGCTGGCCACTTTTCTTTCCCAGGGAAAAGGGCCGGTCTTTGTCTCCAGGGGCTGTGGCCCTGAGTGGCCGGCTGCCTGCAAAATATCCGAACGGACGAGGATATGTCCCAGACCCAACCTGCCCCCACCCCAAACCTGTGCGGCCCTGACAGTCCCAAGAGAACCCTACAAACTGACATCAGGAACCTGGGCTGGCCACTTTTCTTTCCCAGGGAAAAGGGCCGGTCTTTGTCTCCAGGGGCTGTGGCCCTGAGTGGCCGGCTGCCTGCAAAATATCCAAACGGACGAGGATATGTCCCAGACCCAACCTGCCCCCACCTCAAACCTGTGCTGCCCTGAAAGTCCTAAGGGAACCCTACAAACTGACATCAGGAACCTGGGCTGGACACTTTTCTTTCCCAGGGAAAAGGGCCGGTCTTTGTCTCCAGGGGCTGTGGCCGGCTGAGTGGCCGGCTGCCTGCAAAATATCCGAACGGACGAGGATATGTCCCAGACCCAACCTGCCCCCACCTCAAACCTGTGCTGCCCTGAAAGTCCTAAGGGAACCCTACAAACTGACATCAGGAAGCTGGGCTGGCCACTTTTCTTTCCCAGGGAAAAGGGCCGGTCTTTGTCTCCAGGGGCTGTGGCCCTGAGTGGCCGGCTGCCTGCAAAATATCCAAACGGACGAGGATATGTCCCAGACCCAACCTGCCCCCACCTCAAACCTGTGCTGCCCTGAAAGTCCTAAGGGAACCCTACAAACTGACATCAGGAACCTGGGCTAGCCACTTTTCTTTCCCAGGGAAAAGGGCCGGTCTTTGTCTCCAGGGGCTGTGGCCGGCTGAGTGGCCCTGAGAGGCCGGCTGCCTGCAAAATATCCGAACGGACGAGGATATGTCCCAGACCCAACCTGCCCCCACCTCAAACCTGTGCTGCCCTGAAAGTCCTAAGGGAACCCTACAAACTGACATCAGGAAGCTGGGCTGGCCACTTTTCTTTCCCAGGGAAAAGGGCCGGTCTTTGTCTCCAGCGGCTGTGGCCCTGAGTGGCCGGCTGCCTGCAAAATATCCGAACGGACGAGGATATGTCCCAGACCCAACCTGCCCCCACCTCAAACCTGTGCTGCCCTGACAGTCCCAAGGGAACCCTACAAACTGACATCAGGAAGCTGGGCTGGACACTTTTCTTTCCCAGGGAAAAGGGCCGGTCTTTGTCTCCAGGGGCTGTGGCCCTGAGTGGCCGGCTGCCTGCAAAATATCCGAACGGACGAGGATATGTCCCAGACCCAACCTGCCCCCACCTCAAACCTGTGCTGCCCTGAAAGTCCTAAGGGAACCCTACAAACTGACATCAGGAAGCTGGGCTGGCCACTTTTCTTTCCCAGGGAAAAGGGCCGGTCTTTGTCTCCAGGGGCTGTGGCCGGCTGAGTGGCCCTGAGTGGCCGGCTGCCTGCAAAATATCCGAACGGACGAGGATATGTCCCAGACCCAACCTGCCCCCACCTCAAACCTGTGCTGCCCTGACAGTCCCAAGGGAACCCTACAAACTGACATCAGGAAGCTGGGCTGGACACTTTTCTTTCCCAGGGAAAAGGGCCGGTCTTTGTCTCCAGGGGCTGTGGCCCTGAGTGGCCGGCTGCCTGCAAAATATCCGAACGGACGAGGATATGTCCCAGACCCAACCTGCCCCCACCTCAAACCTGTGCTGCCCTGAAAGTCCTAAGGGAACCCTACAAACTGACATCAGGAAGCTGGGCTGGCCACTTTTCTTTCCCAGGGAAAAGGGCCGGTCTTTGTCTCCAGGGGCTGTGGCCCTGAGTGGCCGGCTGCCTGCAAAATATCCGAACGGACGAGGATATGTCCCAGACCCAACCTGCCCCCACCTCAAACCTGTGCTGCCCTGAAAGTCCTAAGGGAACCCTACAAACTGACATCAGGAAGCTGGGCTGGCCACTTTTCTTTCCCAGGGAAAAGGGCCGGTCTTTGTCTCCAGGGGCTGTGGCCCTGAGTGGCCGGCTGCCTGCAAAATATCCGAACGGACGAGGATATGTCCCAGACCCAACCTGCCCCCACCTCAAACCTGTGCTGCCCTGAAAGTCCTAAGGGAACCCTACAAACTGACATCAGGAACCTGGGCTAGCCACTTTTCTTTCCCAGGGAAAAGGGCCGGTCTTTGTCTCCAGGGGCTGTGGCCGGCTGAGTGGCCCTGAGAGGCCGGCTGCCTGCAAAATATCCGAACGGACGAGGATATGTCCCAGACCCAACCTGCCCCCACCTCAAACCTGTGCTGCCCTGAAAGTCCTAAGGGAACCCTACAAACTGACATCAGGAACCTGGGCTGGCCACTTTTCTTTCCCAGGGAAAAGGGCCGGTCTTTGTCTCCAGGGGCTGTGGCCCTGAGTGGCCGGCTGCCTGCAAAATATCCGAACGGACGAGGATATGTCCCAGACCCAACCTGCCCCCACCTCAAACCTGTGCTGCCCTGAAAGTCCCAAGGGAACCCTACAAACTGACATCAGGAACCTGGGCTGGCCACTTTTCTTTCCCAGGGAAAAGGGCCGGTCTTTGTCTCCAGCGGCTGTGGCCCTGAGTGGCCGGCTGCCTGCAAAATATCCGAACGGACGAGGATATGTCCCAGACCCAACCTGCCCCCCACCTCAAACCTGTGCTGCCCTGAAAGTCCTAAGGGAACCCTACAAACTGACATCAGGAACCTGGGCTGGCTACTTTTCTTTCCCAGGGAAAAGGGCCGGTCTTTCTCTCCAGGGGCTGTCGCCGGCTGAGTGGCCCTGAGTGGCCGGCTGCCCTGCAAAATATCCGAACGGACGAGGATATGTCCCAGACCCAACCTGCCCCCACCTCAAACCTGTGCTGCCCCTGAAAGTCCTAAGGGAACCCTACAAACTGACATCAGGAACCTGGGCTGGCCACTTTTCTTTCCCAGGGAAAAGGGCCGGTCTTTGTCTCCAGGGGCTGTGGCCCTGAGTGGCCGGCTGCCTGCAAAATATCCGAACGGACGAGGATATGTCCCAGACCCAACCTGCCCCCACCCCAAACCTGTGCGGCCCTGACAGTCCCAAGAGAACCCTACAAACTGACATCAGGAACCTGGGCTGGCCACTTTTCTTTCCCAGGGAAAAGGGCCGGTCTTTGTCTCCAGGGGCTGTGGCCCTGAGTGGCCGCTGCCTGCAAAATATCCAAACGGGACGAGGATATGTCCCAGACCCAACCTGCCCCCACCTCAAACCTGTGCTGCCCTGAAAGTCCTAAGGGAACCCTACAAACTGACATCAGGAACCTGGGCTGGACATTTTCTTTCCCAGGGAAAAGGGCCGGTCTTTGTCTCCAGGGGCTGTGGCCGGCTGAGTGGCCGGCTGCCTGCAAAATATCCGAACGGACGAGGATATGTCCCAGACCCAACCTGCCCCCACCTCAAACCTGTGCTGCCCTGAAAGTCCTAAGGAACCCTACAAACTGACATCAGGAAGCTGGGCTGGCCACTTTTCTTTCCCAGGGAAAAGGGCCGGTCTTTGTCTCCAGGGGCTGTGGCCCTGAGTGGCCGGCTGCCTGCAAAATATCCAAACGGACGAGGATATGTCCCAGACCCAACCTGCCCCCACCTCAAACCTGTGCTGCCCTGAAAGTCCTAAGGGAACCCTACAAACTGACATCAGGAACCTGGGCTAGCCACTTTTCTTTCCCAGGAAAAGGGCCGGTCTTTGTCTCCAGGGGCTGTGGCCGGCTGAGTGGCCCTGAGAGGCCGGCTGCCTGCAAAATATCCGAACGGACGAGGATATGTCCCAGACCCAACCTGCCCCCACCTCAAACCTGTGCTGCCCTGAAAGTCCTAAGGGAACCCTACAAACTGACATCAGGAAGCTGGGCTGGCCACTTTTCTTTCCCAGGGAAAAGGGCCGGTCTTTGTCTCCAGCGGCTGTGGCCCTGAGTGGCCGGCTGCCTGCAAAATATCCGAACGGACGAGGATATGTCCCAGACCCAACCTGCCCCCACCTCAAACCTGTGCTGCCCTGAAAGTCCTAAGGGAACCCTACAAACTGACATCAGGAACCTGGGCTGGCTACTTTTCTTTCCCAGGGAAAAGGGCCGGTCTTTGTCTCCAGGGGCTGTGGCCGGCTGAGTGGCCCTGAGTGGCCGGCTGCCTGCAAAATATCCGAACGGACGAGGATATGTCCCAGACCCAACCTGCCCCCACCTCAAACCTGTGCTGCCCTGAAAGTCCTAAGGGAACCCTACAAACTGACATCAGGAAGCTGGGCTGGACACTTTTCTTTCCAGGGAAAAGGGCCGGTCTTTGTCTCCAGGGGCTGTGGCCCTGAGTGGCCGGCTGCCTGCAAAATATCCGAACGGACGAGGATATGTCCCAGACCCAACCTGCCCCCACCCCAAACCTGTGCGGCCCTGACAGTCCCAAGAGAACCCTACAAACTGACATCAGGAACCTGGGCTGGCCACTTTTCTTTCCCAGGGAAAAGGGCCGGTCTTTGTCTCCAGGGGCTGTGGCCCTGAGTGGCCGGCTGCCTGCAAAATATCCAAACGGACGAGGATATGTCCCAGACCCAACCTGCCCCCACCTCAAACCTGTGCTGCCCTGAAAAGTCCTAAGGGAACCCTACAAACTGACATCAGGAAGCTGGGCTGGCCACTTTTCTTTCCCAGGGAAAAGGGCCGGTCTTTGTCTCCAGGGGCTGTGGCCCTGAGTGGCCGGCTGCCCTGCAAAATATCCGAACGGACGAGGATATGTCCCAGACCCAACCTGCCCCCACCTCAAACCTGTGCTGCCCTGAAAGTCCTAAGGGAACCCTACAAACTGACATCAGGAACCTGGGCTGGCCACTTTTCTTTCCCAGGGAAAAGGGCCGGTCTTTGTCTCCAGGGGCTGTGGCCCTGAGTGGCCGGCTGCCTGCAAAATATCCGAACCGACGAGGATATGTCCCAGACCCAACCTGCCCCCACCTCAAACCTGTGCTGCCCTGACAGTCCCAAGGGAACCCTACAAACTGACATCAGGAACCTGGGCTGGACACTTTTCTTTCCCAGGGAAAAGGGCCGGTCTTTGTCTCCAGGGGCTGTGGCCCTGAGTGGCCGGCTGCCTGCAAAATATCCGAACGGACGAGGATATGTCCCAGACCCAACCTGCTCCCACCTCAAACCTGTGCTGCCCTGAAAGTCCTAAGGGAACCCTACAAACTGACATCAGGAAGCTGGGCTGGCCACTTTTCTTTCCCAGGGAAAAGGGCCGGTCTTTGTCTCCAGGGGCTGTGGCCCTGAGTGGCCGGCTGCCTGCAAAATATCCAAACGGACGAGGATATGTCCCAGACCCAACCTGCCCCCACCTCAAACCTGTGCTGCCCTGACAGTCCCAAGGGAACCCTACAAACTGACATCAGGAACCTGGGCTGGACACTTTTCTTTCCCAGGGAAAAGGGCCGGTCTTTGTCTCCAGGGGCTGTGGCCCTGAGTGGCCGGCTGCCTGCAAAATATCCGAACGGACGAGGATATGTCCCAGACCCAACCTGCCCCCACCTCAAACCTGTGCTGCCCTGAAAGTCCTAAGGGAACCCTACAAACTGACATCAGGAACCTGGGCTGGCTACTTTTCTTTCCCAGGGAAAAGGGCCGGTCTTTGTCTCCAGGGGCTGTGGCCCTGAGTGGCCGGCTGCCTGCAAAATATCCGAACGGACGAGGATATGTCCCAGACCCAACCTGCCCCCACCTCAAACCTGTGCTGCCCTGACAGTCCCAAGGGAACCCTACAAACTGACATCAGGAACCTGGGCTGGCCACTTTTCTTTCCCAGGGAAAAGGGCCGGTCTTTGTCTCCAGCGGCTGTGGCCCTGAGTGGCCGGCTGCCTGCAAAATATCCGAACGGACGAGGATATGTCCCAGACCCAACCTGCCCCCACCTCAAACCTGTGCTGCCCTGACAGTCCCAAGGGAACCCTACAAACTGACATCAGGAACCTGGGCTGGCCACTTTTCTTTCCCAGGGAAAAGGGCCGGTCTTTGTCTCCAGCGGCTGTGGCCCTGAGTGGCCGGCTGCCTGCAAAATATCCGAACGGACGAGGATATGTCCCAGACCCAACCTGCCCCCACCTCAAACCTGTGCTGCCCTGAAAGTCCTAAGGGAACCCTACAAACTGACATCAGGAACCTGGGCTGGCTACTTTTCTTTCCCAGGGAAAAGGGCCGGTCTTTCTCTCCAGGGGCTGTCGCCGGCTGAGTGGCCCTGAGTGGCCGGCTGCCTGCAAAATATCCGAACGGACGAGGATATGTCCCAGACCCAACCTGCCCCCACCTCAAACCTGTGCTGCCCTGAAAGTCCTAAGGGAACCCTACAAACTGACATCAGGAACCTGGGCTGGCCACTTTTCTTTCCCAGGGAAAAGGGCCGGTCTTTGTCTCCAGGGGCTGTGGCCCTGAGTGGCCGGCTGCCTGCAAAATATCCGAACGGACGAGGATATGTCCCAGACCCAACCTGCCCCCACCCCAAACCTGTGCGGCCCTGACAGTCCCAAGAGAACCCTACAAACTGACATCAGGAACCTGGGCTGGCCACTTTTCTTTCCCAGGGAAAAGGGCCGGTCTTTGTCTCCAGGGGCTGTGGCCCTGAGTGGCCGGCTGCCTGCAAAATATCCAAACGGACGAGGATATGTCCCAGACCCAACCTGCCCCCACCTCAAACCTGTGCTGCCCTGAAAGTCCTAAGGGAACCCTACAAACTGACATCAGGAAGCTGGGCTGGCCACTTTTCTTTCCCAGGGAAAAGGGCCGGTCTTTGTCTCCAGGGGCTGTGGCCGGCTGAGTGGCCGGCTGCCTGCAAAATATCCGAACGGACGAGGATATGTCCCAGACCCAACCTGCCCCCACCTCAAACCTGTGCTGCCCTGAAAGTCCTAAGGGAACCCTACAAACTGACATCAGGAAGCTGGGCTGGCCACTTTTCTTTCCCAGGGAAAAGGGCCGGTCTTTGTCTCCAGGGGCTGTGGCCGGCTGAGTGGCCCTGAGAGGCCGGCTGCCTGCAAAATATCCGAACGGACGAGGATATGTCCCAGACCCAACCTGCCCCCACCTCAAACCTGTGCTGCCCTGAAAGTCCTAAGGGAACCCTACAAACTGACATCAGGAACCTGGGCTGGCCACTTTTCTTTCCCAGGGAAAAGGGCCGGTCTTTGTCTCCAGGGGCTGTGGCCCTGAGAGGCCGGCTGCCTGCAAAATATCCGAACGGACGAGGATATGTCCCAGACCCAACCTGCCCCCACCTCAAACCTGTGCTGCCCTGAAAGTCCTAAGGGAACCCTACAAACTGACATCAGGAACCTGGGCTGGCCACTTTTCTTTCCCAGGGAAAAGGGCCGGTCTTTGTCTCCAGGGGCTGTGGCCCTGAGTGGCCGGCTGCCTGCAAAATATCCGAACGGACGAGGATATGTCCCAGACCCAACCTGCCCCCACCTCAAACCTGTGCTGCCCTGAAAGTCCTAAGGGAACCCTACAAACTGACATCAGGAACCTGGGCTGGCCACTTTTCTTTCCCAGGGAAAAGGGCCGGTCTTTGTCTCCAGGGGCTGTGGCCCTGAGTGGCCGGCTGCCTGCAAAATATCCGAACGGACGAGGATATGTCCCAGACCCAACCTGCCCCCACCTCAAACCTGTGCTGCCCTGAAAGTCCTAAGGGAACCCTACAAACTGACATCAGGAACCTGGGCTGGCTACTTTTCTTTCCCAGGGAAAAGGGCCGGTCTTTGTCTCCAGGGGCTGTGGCCGGCTGAGTGGCCCTGAGTGGCCGGCTGCCTGCAAAATATCCGAACGGACGAGGATATGTCCCAGACCCAACCTGCCCCCACCTCAAACCTGTGCTGCCCTGAAAGTCCTAAGGGAACCCTACAAACTGACATCAGGAACCTGGGCTGGCCACTTTTCTTTCCCAGGGAAAAGGGCCGGTCTTTGTCTCCAGGGGCTGTGGCCCTGAGTGGCCGGCTGCCTGCAAAATATCCGAACGGACGAGGATATGTCCCAGACCCAACCTGCCCCCACCCCAAACCTGTGCGGCCCTGACAGTCCCAAGAGAACCCTACAAACTGACATCAGGAACCTGGGCTGGCCACTTTTCTTTCCCAGGGAAAAGGGCCGGTCTTTGTCTCCAGGGGCTGTGGCCCTGAGTGGCCGGCTGCCTGCAAAATATCCAAACGGACGAGGATATGTCCCAGACCCAACCTGCCCCCACCTCAAACCTGTGCTGCCCTGAAAGTCCTAAGGGAACCCTACAAACTGACATCAGGAACCTGGGCTGGACACTTTTCTTTCCCAGGGAAAAGGGCCGGTCTTTGTCTCCAGGGGCTGTGGCCCTGAGTGGCCGGCTGCCTGCAAAATATCCGAACGGACGAGGATATGTCCCAGACCCAACCTGCCCCCACCTCAAACCTGTGCTGCCCTGAAAGTCCTAAGGGAACCCTACAAACTGACATCAGGAACCTGGGCTGGCCACTTTTCTTTCCCAGGGAAAAGGGCCGGTCTTTGTCTCCAGGGGCTGTGGCCCTGAGTGGCCGGCTGCCTGCAAAATATCCGAACGGACGAGGATATGTCCCAGACCCAACCTGCCCCCACCTCAAACCTGTGCTGCCCTGAAAGTCCTAAGGGAACCCTACAAACTGACATCAGGAAGCTGGGCTGGCCACTTTTCTTTCCCAGGGAAAAGGGCCGGTCTTTGTCTCCAGGGGCTGTGGCCCTGAGTGGCCGGCTGCCTGCAAAATATCCGAACGGACGAGGATATGTCCCAGACCCAACCTGCCCCCACCTCAAACCTGTGCTGCCCTGAAAGTCCTAAGGGAACCCTACAAACTGACATCAGGAACCTGGGCTGGCTACTTTTCTTTCCCAGGGAAAAGGGCCGGTCTTTGTCTCCAGGGGCTGTGGCCGGCTGAGTGGCCCTGAGTGGCCGGCTGCCTGCAAAATATCCGAACGGACGAGGATATGTCCCAGACCCAACCTGCCCCCACCTCAAACCTGTGCTGCCCTGAAAGTCCTAAGGGAACCCTACAAACTGACATCAGGAACCTGGGCTGGCCACTTTTCTTTCCCAGGGAAAAGGGCGGTCTTTGTCTCCAGGGGCTGTGGCCCTGAGTGGCCGGCTGCCTGCAAAATATCCGAACGGACGAGGATATGTCCCAGACCCAACCTGCCCCCACCCCAAACCTGTGCGGCCCTGACAGTCCCAAGAGAACCCTACAAACTGACATCAGGAACCTGGGCTGGCCACTTTTCTTTCCCAGGGAAAAGGGCCGGTCTTTGTCTCCAGGGGCTGTGGCCCTGAGTGGCCGGCTGCCTGCAAAATATCCAAACGGACGAGGATATGTCCCAGACCCAACCTGCCCCCACCTCAAACCTGTGCTGCCCTGAAAGTCCTAAGGGAACCCTACAAACTGACATCAGGAACCTGGGCTGGACACTTTTCTTTCCCAGGGAAAAGGGCCGGTCTTTGTCTCCAGGGGCTGTGGCCCTGAGTGGCCGGCTGCCTGCAAAATATCCGAACGGACGAGGATATGTCCCAGACCCAACCTGCCCCCACCTCAAACCTGTGCTGCCCTGAAAGTCCTAAGGGAACCCTACAAACTGACATCAGGAACCTGGGCTGGCCACTTTTCTTTCCCAGGGAAAAGGGCCGGTCTTTGTCTCCAGGGGCTGTGGCCCTGAGTGGCCGGCTGCCTGCAAAATATCCGAACCGACGAGGATATGTCCCAGACCCAACCTGCCCCCACCTCAAACCTGTGCTGCCCTGACAGTCCCAAGGGAACCCTACAAACTGACATCAGGAACCTGGGCTGGACACTTTTCTTTCCCAGGGAAAAGGGCCGGTCTTTGTCTCCAGGGGCTGTGGCCCTGAGTGGCCGGCTGCCTGCAAAATATCCGAACGGACGAGGATATGTCCCAGACCCAACCTGCCCCCACCTCAAACCTGTGCTGCCCTGAAAGTCCTAAGGGAACCCTACAAACTGACATCAGGAAGCTGGGCTGGCCACTTTTCTTTCCCAGGGAAAAGGGCCGGTCTTTGTCTCCAGGGGCTGTGGCCCTGAGTGGCCGGCTGCCTGCAAAATATCCGAACGGACGAGGATATGTCCCAGACCCAACCTGCCCCCACCTCAAACCTGTGCTGCCCTGACAGTCCCAAGGGAACCCTACAAACTGACATCAGGAACCTGGGCTGGCCACTTTTCTTTCCCAGGGAAAAGGGCCGGTCTTTGTCTCCAGCGGCTGTGGCCCTGAGTGGCCGGCTGCCTGCAAAATATCCGAACGGACGAGGATATGTCCCAGACCCAACCTGCCCCCACCTCAAACCTGTGCTGCCCTGAAAGTCCTAAGGGAACCCTACAAACTGACATCAGGAACCTGGGCTGGCTACTTTTCTTTCCCAGGGAAAAGGGCCGGTCTTTGTCTCCAGGGGCTGTGGCCCTGAGTGGCCGGCTGCCTGCAAAATATCCGAACGGACGAGGATATGTCCCAGACCCAACCTGCCCCCACCTCAAACCTGTGCTGCCCTGACAGTCCAAAGAGAACCCTACAAACTGACATCAGGAAGCTGGGCTGGCCACTTTTCTTTCCCAGGGAAAAGGGCCGGTCTTTGTCTCCAGGGGCTGTGGCCCTGAGTGGCCGGCTGCCTGCAAAATATCCGAACGGACGAGGATATGTCCCAGACCCAACCTGCCCCCACCTCAAACCTGTGCTGCCCTGACAGTCCCAAGGGAACCCTACAAACTGACATCAGGAACCTGGGCTGGACACTTTTCTTTCCCAGGGAAAAGGGCCGGTCTTTGTCTCCAGGGGCTGTGGCCCTGAGTGGCCGGCTGCCTGCAAAATATCCGAACGGACGAGGATATGTCCCAGACCCAACCTGCCCCCACCTCAAACCTGTGCTGCCCTGAAAGTCCTAAGGGAACCCTACAAACTGACATCAGGAACCTGGGCTGGCCACTTTTCTTTCCCAGGGAAAAGGGCCGGTCTTTGTCTCCAGGGGCTGTGGCCCTGAGTGGCCGGCTGCCTGCAAAATATCCGAACCGACGAGGATATGTCCCAGACCCAACCTGCCCCCACCTCAAACCTGTGCTGCCCTGACAGTCCCAAGGGAACCCTACAAACTGACATCAGGAACCTGGGCTGGACACTTTTCTTTCCCAGGGAAAAGGGCCGGTCTTTGTCTCCAGGGGCTGTGGCCCTGAGTGGCCGGCTGCCTGCAAAATATCCGAACGGACGAGGATATGTCCCAGACCCAACCTGCCCCCACCTCAAACCTGTGCTGCCCTGAAAGTCCTAAGGGAACCCTACAAACTGACATCAGGAAGCTGGGCTGGCCACTTTTCTTTCCCAGGGAAAAGGGCCGGTCTTTGTCTCCAGGGGCTGTGGCCCTGAGTGGCCGGCTGCCTGCAAAATATCCGAACGGACGAGGATATGTCCCAGACCCAACCTGCCCCCACCTCAAACCTGTGCTGCCCTGACAGTCCCAAGGGAACCCTACAAACTGACATCAGGAACCTGGGCTGGCCACTTTTCTTTCCCAGGGAAAAGGGCCGGTCTTTGTCTCCAGCGGCTGTGGCCCTGAGTGGCCGGCTGCCTGCAAAATATCCGAACGGACGAGGATATGTCCCAGACCCAACCTGCCCCCACCTCAAACCTGTGCTGCCCTGAAAGTCCTAAGGGAACCCTACAAACTGACATCAGGAACCTGGGCTGGCTACTTTTCTTTCCCAGGGAAAAGGGCCGGTCTTTGTCTCCAGGGGCTGTGGCCCTGAGTGGCCGGCTGCCTGCAAAATATCCGAACGGACGAGGATATGTCCCAGACCCAACCTGCCCCCACCTCAAACCTGTGCTGCCCTGACAGTCCAAAGAGAACCCTACAAACTGACATCAGGAAGCTGGGCTGGCCACTTTTCTTTCCCAGGGAAAAGGGCCGGTCTTTGTCTCCAGGGGCTGTGGCCCTGAGTGGCCGGCTGCCTGCAAAATATCCGAACGGACGAGGATATGTCCCAGACCCAACCTGCCCCCACCTCAAACCTGTGCTGCCCTGACAGTCCCAAGGGAACCCTACAAACTGACATCAGGAACCTGGGCTGGACACTTTTCTTTCCCAGGGAAAAGGGCCGGTCTTTGTCTCCAGGGGCTGTGGCCCTGAGTGGCCGGCTGCCTGCAAAATATCCGAACGGACGAGGATATGTCCCAGACCCAACCTGCCCCCACCTCAAACCTGTGCTGCCCTGAAAGTCCTAAGGGAACCCTACAAACTGACATCAGGAACCTGGGCTGGCCACTTTTCTTTCCCAGGGAAAAGGGCCGGTCTTTGTCTCCAGGGGCTGTGGCCCTGAGTGGCCGGCTGCCTGCAAAATATCCGAACGGACGAGGATATGTCCCAGACCCAACCTGCCCCCACCTCAAACCTGTGCTGCCCTGAAAGTCCTAAGGGAACCCTACAAACTGACATCAGGAACCTGGGCTAGCCACTTTTCTTTCCCAGGGAAAAGGGCCGGTCTTTGTCTCCAGGGGCTGTGGCCGGCTGAGTGGCCGGCTGCCTGCAAAATATCCGAACGGACGAGGATATGTCCCAGACCCAACCTGCCCCCACCTCAAACCTGTGCTGCCCTGAAAGTCCTAAGGGAACCCTACAAACTGACATCAGGAAGCTGGGCTGGCCACTTTTCTTTCCCAGGGAAAAGGGCCGGTCTTTGTCTCCAGGGCTGTGGCCGGCTGAGTGGCCCTGAGAGGCCGGCTGCCTGCAAAATATCCGAACGGACGAGGATATGTCCCAGACCCAACCTGCCCCCACCTCAAACCTGTGCTGCCCTGAAAGTCCTAAGGGAACCCTACAAACTGACATCAGGAACCTGGGCTGGCCACTTTTCTTTCCCAGGGAAAAGGGCCGGTCTTTGTCTCCAGGGGCTGTGGCCCTGAGAGGCCGGCTGCCTGCAAAATATCCGAACGGACGAGGATATGTCCCAGACCCAACCTGCCCCCACCTCAAACCTGTGCTGCCCTGAAAGTCCTAAGGGAACCCTACAAACTGACATCAGGAACCTGGGCTGGCCACTTTTCTTTCCCAGGGAAAAGGGCCGGTCTTTGTCTCCAGGGGCTGTGGCCCTGAGTGGCCGGCTGCCTGCAAAATATCCGAACGGACGAGGATATGTCCCAGACCCAACCTGCCCCCACCTCAAACCTGTGCTGCCCTGAAAGTCCTAAGGGAACCCTACAAACTGACATCAGGAAGCTGGGCTGGCCACTTTTCTTTCCCAGGGAAAAGGGCCGGTCTTTGTCTCCAGGGGCTGTGGCCCTGAGTGGCCGGCTGCCTGCAAAATATCCGAACGGACGAGGATATGTCCCAGACCCAACCTGCCCCCACCTCAAACCTGTGCTGCCCTGAAAGTCCTAAGGGAACCCTACAAACTGACATCAGGAACCTGGGCTAGCCACTTTTCTTTCCCAGGGAAAAGGGCCGGTCTTTGTCTCCAGGGGCTGTGGCCGGCTGAGTGGCCCTGAGTGGCCGGCTGCCTGCAAAATATCCGAACGGACGAGGATATGTCCCAGACCCAACCTGCCCCCACCTCAAACCTGTGCTGCCCTGAAAGTCCTAAGGGAACCCTACAAACTGACATCAGGAACCTGGGCTGGCCACTTTTCTTTCCCAGGGAAAAGGGCCGGTCTTTGTCTCCAGGGGCTGTGGCCCTGAGTGGCCGGCTGCCTGCAAAATATCCGAACGGACGAGGATATGTCCCAGACCCAACCTGCCCCCACCCCAAACCTGTGCGGCCCTGACAGTCCCAAGAGAACCCTACAAACTGACATCAGGAACCTGGGCTGGCCACTTTTCTTTCCCAGGGAAAAGGGCCGGTCTTTGTCTCCAGGGGCTGTGGCCCTGAGTGGCCGGCTGCCTGCAAAATATCCAAACGGACGAGGATATGTCCCAGACCCAACCTGCCCCCACCTCAAACCTGTGCTGCCCTGAAAGTCCTAAGGGAACCCTACAAACTGACATCAGGAACCTGGGCTGGACACTTTTCTTTCCCAGGGAAAAGGGCCGGTCTTTGTCTCCAGGGGCTGTGGCCCTGAGTGGCCGGCTGCCTGCAAAATATCCGAACGGACGAGGATATGTCCCAGACCCAACCTGCCCCCACCTCAAACCTGTGCTGCCCTGAAAGTCCTAAGGGAACCCTACAAACTGACATCAGGAACCTGGGCTGGCCACTTTTCTTTCCCAGGGAAAAGGGCCGGTCTTTGTCTCCAGGGGCTGTGGCCCTGAGTGGCCGGCTGCCTGCAAAATATCCGAACGGACGAGGATATGTCCCAGACCCAACCTGCCCCCACCTCAAACCTGTGCTGCCCTGAAAGTCCTAAGGGAACCCTACAAACTGACATCAGGAAGCTGGGCTGGCCACTTTTCTTTCCCAGGGAAAAGGGCCGGTCTTTGTCTCCAGGGGCTGTGGCCCTGAGTGGCCGGCTGCCTGCAAAATATCCGAACGGACGAGGATATGTCCCAGACCCAACCTGCCCCCACCTCAAACCTGTGCTGCCCTGAAAGTCCTAAGGGAACCCTACAAACTGACATCAGGAACCTGGGCTGGCTACTTTTCTTTCCCAGGGAAAAGGGCCGGTCTTTGTCTCCAGGGGCTGTGGCCGGCTGAGTGGCCCTGAGTGGCCGGCTGCCTGCAAAATATCCGAACGGACGAGGATATGTCCCAGACCCAACCTGCCCCCACCTCAAACCTGTGCTGCCCTGAAAGTCCTAAGGGAACCCTACAAACTGACATCAGGAACCTGGGCTGGCCACTTTTCTTTCCCAGGGAAAAGGGCCGGTCTTTGTCTCCAGGGGCTGTGGCCCTGAGTGGCCGGCTGCCTGCAAAATATCCGAACGGACGAGGATATGTCCCAGACCCAACCTGCCCCCACCCCAAACCTGTGCGGCCCTGACAGTCCCAAGAGAACCCTACAAACTGACATCAGGAACCTGGGCTGGCCACTTTTCTTTCCCAGGGAAAAGGGCCGGTCTTTGTCTCCAGGGGCTGTGGCCCTGAGTGGCCGGCTGCCTGCAAAATATCCAAACGGACGAGGATATGTCCCAGACCCAACCTGCCCCCACCTCAAACCTGTGCTGCCCTGAAAGTCCTAAGGGAACCCTACAAACTGACATCAGGAACCTGGGCTGGACACTTTTCTTTCCCAGGGAAAAGGGCCGGTCTTTGTCTCCAGGGGCTGTGGCCCTGAGTGGCCGGCTGCCTGCAAAATATCCGAACGGACGAGGATATGTCCCAGACCCAACCTGCCCCCACCTCAAACCTGTGCTGCCCTGAAAGTCCTAAGGGAACCCTACAAACTGACATCAGGAACCTGGGCTGGCCACTTTTCTTTCCCAGGGAAAAGGGCCGGTCTTTGTCTCCAGGGGCTGTGGCCCTGAGTGGCCGGCTGCCTGCAAAATATCCGAACCGACGAGGATATGTCCCAGACCCAACCTGCCCCCACCTCAAACCTGTGCTGCCCTGACAGTCCCAAGGGAACCCTACAAACTGACATCAGGAACCTGGGCTGGACACTTTTCTTTCCCAGGGAAAAGGGCCGGTCTTTGTCTCCAGGGGCTGTGGCCCTGAGTGGCCGGCTGCCTGCAAAATATCCGAACGGACGAGGATATGTCCCAGACCCAACCTGCCCCCACCTCAAACCTGTGCTGCCCTGAAAGTCCTAAGGGAACCCTACAAACTGACATCAGGAAGCTGGGCTGGCCACTTTTCTTTCCCAGGGAAAAGGGCCGGTCTTTGTCTCCAGGGGCTGTGGCCCTGAGTGGCCGGCTGCCTGCAAAATATCCGAACGGACGAGGATATGTCCCAGACCCAACCTGCCCCCACCTCAAACCTGTGCTGCCCTGACAGTCCCAAGGGAACCCTACAAACTGACATCAGGAACCTGGGCTGGCCACTTTTCTTTCCCAGGGAAAAGGGCCGGTCTTTGTCTCCAGCGGCTGTGGCCCTGAGTGGCCGGCTGCCTGCAAAATATCCGAACGGACGAGGATATGTCCCAGACCCAACCTGCCCCCACCTCAAACCTGTGCTGCCCTGAAAGTCCTAAGGGAACCCTACAAACTGACATCAGGAACCTGGGCTGGCTACTTTTCTTTCCCAGGGAAAAGGGCCGGTCTTTGTCTCCAGGGGCTGTGGCCCTGAGTGGCCGGCTGCCTGCAAAATATCCGAACGGACGAGGATATGTCCCAGACCCAACCTGCCCCCACCTCAAACCTGTGCTGCCCTGACAGTCCAAAGAGAACCCTACAAACTGACATCAGGAAGCTGGGCTGGCCACTTTTCTTTCCCAGGGAAAAGGGCCGGTCTTTGTCTCCAGGGGCTGTGGCCCTGAGTGGCCGGCTGCCTGCAAAATATCCGAACGGACGAGGATATGTCCCAGACCCAACCTGCCCCCACCTCAAACCTGTGCTGCCCTGACAGTCCCAAGGGAACCCTACAAACTGACATCAGGAACCTGGGCTGGACACTTTTCTTTCCCAGGGAAAAGGGCCGGTCTTTGTCTCCAGGGGCTGTGGCCCTGAGTGGCCGGCTGCCTGCAAAATATCCGAACGGACGAGGATATGTCCCAGACCCAACCTGCCCCCACCTCAAACCTGTGCTGCCCTGAAAGTCCTAAGGGAACCCTACAAACTGACATCAGGAACCTGGGCTGGCCACTTTTCTTTCCCAGGGAAAAGGGCCGGTCTTTGTCTCCAGGGGCTGTGGCCCTGAGTGGCCGGCTGCCTGCAAAATATCCGAACCGACGAGGATATGTCCCAGACCCAACCTGCCCCCACCTCAAACCTGTGCTGCCCTGACAGTCCCAAGGGAACCCTACAAACTGACATCAGGAACCTGGGCTGGACACTTTTCTTTCCCAGGGAAAAGGGCCGGTCTTTGTCTCCAGGGGCTGTGGCCCTGAGTGGCCGGCTGCCTGCAAAATATCCGAACGGACGAGGATATGTCCCAGACCCAACCTGCCCCCACCTCAAACCTGTGCTGCCCTGAAAGTCCTAAGGGAACCCTACAAACTGACATCAGGAAGCTGGGCTGGCCACTTTTCTTTCCCAGGGAAAAGGGCCGGTCTTTGTCTCCAGGGGCTGTGGCCCTGAGTGGCCGGCTGCCTGCAAAATATCCGAACGGACGAGGATATGTCCCAGACCCAACCTGCCCCCACCTCAAACCTGTGCTGCCCTGACAGTCCCAAGGGAACCCTACAAACTGACATCAGGAACC